>NW_005876906.1:0-9285 GCF_000147115.1 Myotis lucifugus | reverse complement strand
ACCTGTGTATTTTTTGTTGTTGGCAGAAAAGGGACCGCAAGGAGTTGTTTAGAAGATAATTGCCTCTTACATATTAACTTCATTGAAAGATAGGCCATTCAGGGAGATAAACTACAAAAATTACTTTGAGGCCTGAGATTTTAGTGATAAAAACATGGGAAAGAGCATCTCAATCCCAAATGTTTCTCCTTTCTTGGCTTACTTAGCAGGTGAGAATCAAGAGAGAGAATTGGGGATAAAGCTAGAATCTCTGGGGCAGTGAATTGGGTGCAGCCATCCACATCCCTCTCTTTAGCAAACATTAAATGACTATCTCCCTGTGCCCCAGTAGTGGGTGAGGGACTAGACCAAGGGTGAGGAACCTTTTTTCTGCCAAGGGACATTTGTATATTTATAACATTATTTGTGGGCCATACAAAATTATCAACTTAAAATAAATTAGCCTGCTATGTTTCATCAAACATTTAATTAACTCACCCCTAATGCCTTGGCAGGGCCAGACCATATGGTTTTGCAGGCCTTATAAGGCCCTCGGGCTGGATGCTCCCTCCCCCCCTGGAATTGATGTACAGCAATTCAAATCCATTTCTAATGAAATTTTCTAGTTGTGAGTAACAGTAGTCATCATCAGTGGACTTAAATATAAGAGAGGGACATACCATAACGACCCAGAGCGTCTCACAGAACCTCAGGAATGGCATGTGTGAACTGAGCCTCTGGAAAGACCACCCAGGAATATGGAATCAGTAAGAATCCCAATGATACTTTCTCTTTGTGGTCACATCTTTTTCCTTCGCTTTGTTACAAGACCACCTTTCTCTTACCAATGACAGTAAAAGATAGCTCCCTGGATTCTACAGCCTCATGCTCAATTCTGGTCACAAGGAGAGACTGACTCCTCTGTCTGCTTCAGTTCCCAATTCCTCAGGGTGGGCCTCTAATCATCCCAGTGTGGACCAGGTGTCACTGTCTGGTTCAGTTGAGAGGGGTTTGAGGGTGGGGTCATGTTGTATACACATGGCCACTGTGGGGGTTTAACCTGGGAGATCTGGGTGCTATATTAAATGGTGTCTACTCTCTTTCTTTCTCCTTTCTTTCTTTCTTTCTTTCTTTCTTTCTTTCTTTCTTTCTTTCTTTCTTTCTTTCTTTCTCTCTTTCTTTCTTTCTTTCTTTCTTTCTTTCTTTCTTTCTTTCTTTCTTTCTTTCTTTCTTTCTTTTGTTTTTTTGCTTATTTCTCCCCAAGGATATTTTTCCTTTTATTTTTACTTTTTAGAGAATGGAAGGGAGGTGGAGAGACAGAGAGAGAAATATCAATATGAGAGAGACACATTGATTGGTAGCCTCCTGCAGGCAAGACAGGGGCTGGGGATTGAATCTGCTACTGAGGCACATGCCCTTGACTGGACTCGAACCCAGGACCCTTCAGTCCACAGGCTGACCCTCTATTCACTGAGCCAAACTGGCTAAGGCAAAAGGTATTTACTCTCATTTTTTAAAAATATTTATTTATTTATTTATTTATTTATTTATTTATTTATTTATTTCAGAGAGGAAAGGAAAGGAAGAGAGAGAGAGAGAGAGAGAGAGAGAGAGAGAGAGAAACATCAATGATGAGAGAGAATCATTCATTGGCTGCCTCCTGCATGCCCCACACTGGGAATTGAACCTGGAACTTGGGCATGTGACCAGGAATTGAACTGTGACCTCCTGGTACACAGGTCAACGCTTCTAAAGCAGCGCATGAAGGAGCCTAACCTCCTCCTTTGCTGCCACTCCCACCTCCTCCCCCTTGATTTCTCTGCTTTGATCACACTAACTTCTTTCTGTGTTGTAAACAGGCCAAACACATTTGCTCCTGGAAGGACTGCCCTATTCTTGCTGTTCACATCTCCTTTCAAATGTCACTTCTACAGAAATGCCCTCATGGGCCAGCCTTTCTAAATGAATTGTTCTCCACCCTGTCCCAGTCACTCTTCATTTCCTCAACTATTTTATCATCCTCATAACACTTATCACTATCTGAACCGATCCTGTTCGTTATTTATTTGCTGGCTTCTTATCTTCCTTTTCCTTTAAGGTCAGAGGCTCTAGGCCAAGAAGGACTTTCTCTCTCTTGCTCATGACTGGACCCTGGGACCTGGGCCAGTGCTACATCGTAGGCATTGCACACCTGTGTGGCATGCACGAGCATCAGGCTGTCTGTCAGAAACCCCACAATGTCTGGGGGCACTCCGTCACTGTCTCCTCCTGCACATTCCACTTAAACCCTCCATCAAGGAGATTTATCTCCAAGTTTAATCAAATGTAATTTATATTGAAGCCTCCTCAGTAAATAATTGATTTGCCCTCTCTGTTGTCTTCATCACAAATACTTCTTTGTACTCTAAAGAAATAATTGAATTTGTCGATAGCATACACAGCCCTCTTGTGTAGAAGTCAGATGGAAGATAAAGCATGAGTCTCGCTCACACCAGAATAATCTGAGACCAAAATAGTCGCCCTTAAAAAATAGTCTGCAAACAAGTTGGCAGCAGAGATGCCCAAATAAAGCCTCTTATTTTTCCTAATGGAGATGACCCCCTGAAAGTTGTAGCTGCCACAGGAGAAAGTTCTTGGCCAATCATAGCTGCCTGTGAAGATAGAAACCCTTGTACATTAATTAACCTCTGTCTCGGTCCAAGAGCAAGCTTTCAAATGCTGAGTGCACATGAACATTGGGTGGCTCCTCCAAACTGGGGGTTCGGCCCTGGCTGGTGTGGCTAAGTTGGTTGGGAGTCATCCCATTCAATTCCTGGACAGGGCACATGCCCTGCTTGCTTGGTTGCAGGCTCGATCCCTGGTAAGGGGCGTGCAGGGGGAAGCCAATCAATGTTGATGTTTCTCTCTCTCTGGATGTTTTACTCTTTCCTTTTCACTGAAAAATGAATGTAAGCCCTGGCCTGTGTTTCTCAGTTGGTTGAGCATTGTCCCATGCACCAAAAGGTTGCTGGTTCCATTCCCATGCACCAAGAAGTTGCTGGTTCGATGCCCAGTTTGTGGATTCAATTGTAGTGAGGCAACAGATAGATTTTTTTCTATCTCTCTCCTTTCTTCTCTCTCCAAATCAATAAATACATATTTTTAAAAATCAATCAAAAGTACTGGGGATAGGGCTGTTCTGTGCTGCACTGTGACCCCAGCTCACTGAGGAAATCTAACCCTCCTCCTTCTGTCTTTGGTCAGTTGCCTGGCTTTCCATGGTCCATACATCCAGAGGGGACAAGATTCTCCCAAGTCATGCAGTCATCTCCCCTCCCCCTTGCGGGCTTCTCCAGTAAAAGACACTGGGAAAGGTACAATTGGCATCTGTTTCCGCACAGTTTTCTATTCCGAGTCCACACCTTTCTGAAGTGGAGGAAGAGGAGGGGAAGATAATGAAGTGTCAACTCTGACAAGTGTAGGAAGATTCCATGCATCCTCACTGTGAAAAATCCATCCTCCATTCAAAGGAATTCTCAATATTGTTTTTCTTTACACTGTTTTAATTGGAAACATCTTGACTGTCCAATAATAGGGCATTGGATATATAAAGTTTGATACATCTATAGGATGGGATATTGTGAGCCCCTAAGAATCACATCACAAAAAAATGCCAATATGGAGGAGACTATATAAAAACACTGTCAAATGAAAGAAGCAAGCTACAGACTTCCAGTAGGAAAACATGGTTGGAAAATGTGTGTGTGTGAGTGTGCGCGCGTGCGCTCGCGCACACGCGTGCACTTAGGAAAAAGTTTGCATTCACTTTGTAATTAGGGGGAAAAAGCAGTTGTTTTAAAGAACAGAAATAGGAAACGTTTTAAAAATGTCTCTGCTATTTCAGGTTTGAAAACAAGATTGTCTTCACTTGTCATCAGCTCCCAGGGCTTTGCAGGTGCCTCATCTCTGCTATCATTGCATTTGCCAAAGGGAGACAAGTTGTGAACATTAGAAAAGCAAACTGCACTGTCTCTCCCACTTCTGGTGGCAGCGAGGATGCCCTTGGGTGGGTAGTCACCCCACTCACCCCTGCAGACTCAGCTGCCTACACAGGCTGATGAGCACTCCACAGTTCCACTAGGGGCCTGTGAGCTGCATTTGTTGAGGGGTGTGAGCTCTGGATTTACCTTCTTGATCTAGCTTAGCCTCATGGAGCATTAATATCAGTTCTCATGATCTGAGCACTCGGGCTGCCTCTGAACCCTGCACCCATCTCTTTTAGATCATTGCAGGCACTTGCTGGCTTGCTTCCCATATCAAGACCCTCTCTTTCAGAACACTTGCCCTCAGATGCATTGATTTTGTACTGACTTTGATCGAGTTCCCAGGAAACCAGTGGCAGAAACAGATTTGCTGTGGGCAGCTTATTTTGGGGTGTGCCCTTCAAATCAACCCTACTAGGCGTGCAGGTGGCAGGACGGGGCAGAGGGAGGAATTGAATGGTGATGCAGCTACATCAAGGCCTCGGCTGATTCCACTGTTCCGTGGGGAGCTCTCAAGTTGCCTTTCAGAGTTGTCTCAGATGGAGGCGTGGGGCATGGGCTTTTGTACCTACCCCAATCGAAACAACCAGTTATTGATTGGATGCAGCTACAGTGGGGAGAGGGAATGAAGCGAGGGAACAGGGCGTTGGGTGAGGTGCCTCTCTTTGGCAGAGGGCAATTCCCTGAAATTGACTCACCCAAGAGCCTTCCCGGGCCTGCATGTCACCTGCAGGGAATGAATTTTCAGACCTGAAATTGGGTCTGGGAGACGTACCACATGTAACCTGCAGTTCACAGGAAAGGAAGTGAGAAGTGCCCACATGTGATAGCAGCCAAGAGCTGCCTGCGGAGCTAGATACTTCCCATAGATGTGTACACACTGGTTTCTGCAGCAATCCTGCAAGACAAGCATTATTATCCTCATTCATAGAGAGGCCAAGTGGCTTGCTCTAAGCCAAGAGGCTCCTAATGGCAAAGTCAGCTGAGGACCTAGGTATCTCTTGGACTCTTTTCTTCCCCACTCACTATCCTGCCCCCCTCCTTCCTTTGATGATAGATCCAATTTTCCTTTTATACTTAGTATGTGTCAATCTGCTTTGCCTTTGTCCATGCAGGCACTGCAACCATCATATGACCCTTTTGGTTGCAAATGACAGAAACAAAAATAAATGTAATGACTAGATTCAGACCTGTTCTTCCCCTGCCTCCTGCAGTCCAATTTCTTTTTTTTTAATCCTCAATCAAGGGTATGTTTTTATTGATTCTATAGAGAGAGTGATGTAAAGGGAGAGAAACATTGATCTGAATGGGGATTGAACTTACAATCTGGGTATGTGTCCTAACTGGCAATCAAACCCATGACATTAAGGTGCATGGGACGACGCGCCAACTAACTGAACCACACTGGCCAGGGCTTGCAGTCCTATTTCTTACCCGCCCTCAAGCTTTAGATTCTCTCCATTAATGCTTCTTTTGATTGATTTCATTTATTTTTCAGCACTCCTGGATCTGCCTTTTCCTAGCTCTGTGATCTCAGACCAGTCTTTACCTCCTGGAGTCTCAGTTTTCTCACCTCTACAAGAAGGGACTAATTGTGTATGCCAGGCTAGGTTGTTGTAAGGAATAAAAGGACAACGAAGAAGAACTCACATGTTGTTCAAAGCCTATTCTGTGCCTTGCACTGTGGCATCAACATGAGATAAAGTATAAGTTTTACCCTCTTTGCTCCTTGGCCACCAGGAAAAAGACAAAAGCCCAGCCATGAAAAGATCAGGGAAGTGAATGGTGTGCGCCGTCACCAGGGACCAAGTGTACAGATCAGGCTGACATGAGAAGCCAGGCTGGTCCTGGACAGTCCTTCATCTCCAAGTTAGCAGGATATACAGAGCTCTCCGGTGTCCCAGAGGGACTTCAGGAGGACTCAGCCCCACAGATTACAGATATCTTCACAGTCTTCAACTAAATATATACTAGTATATATTTATTTTTTATTTAAAAATAGATAAATATTTTTATAGTTTTTTATTGATTTCAATGATGAGAATCATTGATTGGCTGCCTCCTGCACAGCCCCTACTGAGGATCAGCCCACAACCGGGGCATACGCCCTGATGGGCAGTTGAACTGTGACCTCCTAGTTCATGGGTCAATGCTCAACCACTGAGCCACACCGGCTATTTAGGCTGTGACTAAAATTTAAACTTGGTTTTCCAAATTTATAAGACACTCTATATGTGTTTTGGAGGAGGGATGTTGGAAACACAGGGTAAAAATAGTCTTCCCGCCCTAACTGGTTTGGCTCAGTGGATAGAGCGTCAGCCTGCTGACTGAAAGGTCCCAGGTTTGATTCCAGTCAAGGGCATGTACCTTGGTTGTGGGCACATCCCCAGTGGGGGGTGTGCAGGAAGCAGCTGATCGATGTTTCTCTCTCATTGATGTTTCTAACTCTCTATCCCTCTCCCTTCCTCTCTGTAAAAAATTTAATAAAATATATTTTTAAAAAAGAAAGTTTTCCCTACTAAACATATTTACTTAGTCTCTGCAAATGAGTTCTACGTACTCTATGCCAGGCCCTGTCTGGTGTTTTGGGGAGGCACAGGGAGCACGTGTCAGCCCTACGGGAGCAACAGTCCATGCCCGGCTTCCTCCTGCCTGACATGCTCTCATGCCTGGGAGTCACCACGAGCAATGGGAAGCATGCCCCAGACTTACTTGGCATGGTCATCCCTTCACTTTTTCTTCAGGGAAAGTTGGATGGGCGTTTGAAGGGGCACTGCTAGGAATTTGTTGGTCTAAAGATTTTCTGGAGTGGCAGGCTGTGGCCCATGATTGATTTCTTTCCTTATTAAGAGTTTATTGATGATGCCATACACTTTTAATAATAGATTTTTTTAAATTAAAATTTACAAAGACACAGCATGGGCAAAACAAACAAACAGATACCGGTAGGAACTGTCAAACAAATACCAGTAGGAATTGTCAAAGAAATGAAAGAAGGACCAATGTCAGAGCATAAGAATTGGGTCACCAGCCCCAGCCACTGTGGCATAGTAGTTGGAGCGTCGCCCTATGGACCAAAGGGTCTTGGGTTCGATTCCAGGTTAAGGGCACATACCTGGGTTGCAAGTTTGATCCCTGGCCCTGATCACAGGAGCCAACCAATGGATGTGTCTCTCTCACATCAATGTCTCTCTCCCCGCTCCCTTTCCACTCTCTAAAAACCAATGGAAAACATATCCTCAGGTATGGATTAACAACAACAAAGAATTGGGTCACCCATAGGGGATCACCACAGGGCCTCCCTTACACTTTGGTGGCATCATCTGGCTCAGCCTGGGCATCCTGAACTGAGGCTCAGCAGTGCAGGGTCCCAGAGCCTCCAGCTAGACTCTGGCGTCCTAGTGCCTGGCTTTGGACAAAAGGTGCCAGGGCACTCCAGGTGCCCCTTATCTGGAGCTCCTCTCAGAAGCACCAGTGAAGAATGTTTTTATAGAAACAGTGTACAGGAATTGTAGGTTGAATATGATTTTAGCTCTTTAATTAGTTTACCTATTAGCAGTAATGACAGCAACCATGTTCATAAAAGCGCATTTGAACAGCCCCTGAAGTGTGCTGCTCCCCTTATGCTGCCTACTACCCAGCTAGGTAATTACAGCAAATCAGCATTCTCTCCCAGGCAGCCAGCAGACATAATTATTTGTCCATTGCACATCAACACCTGGATAATTGCAAGGAAGAATTCTTAGTAAAATAAGTTCTCTCTGCGGCTGAGTTCTGAAATCCCTCCCCCCACAATCTGTTCTTAAATTGGACAACCTAACAGACAATAGGGTGCTTGCAGCAGGGGACAGAATCATGTTGGATAGGCTGGAAAACACAAACTCTCTTTGAAATTTTCTTCATCAAGATGGATGGCCTGGTGATTCAGACAGATACGCAGAAGGGGGAGGATGTCTCAGTGCGGGCACTGTGTTAATAATTCATAAGGTGATCCCACTGCCTTCAGGAAGGAACATCCTGTTCCTAATTGCACCTTTATTCCCAGACAACCAAACAGAAAAATGTTCCCTAACAGCTGGGACCATTACTCCTATGGCAGTATGACTTTGCTGCGGTTAGCTTTGGGCCACTGGTGCTTAATGTGAAATATATTAGGTGGGGAGGAGGCAGGCAGTGAATATTTACTGAGTGACTGTTCTGTGCCAGTGAGTGTGCTAAGAACAAATATATATTATCTCCTGTAATGCTAACTGTCCTAGAGAGGAGTGCAAATAACTATTAGTACAGCATTGTACAGGTGGAGAGTCTGACACTCAGACAAGTTAAAGGACTTTCCCAATCTCTCTCTCTCTCTCTCTCTCTCTCTCTCTCTCTCTCTCTCTCTCTCTCACACACACACACACACACACACACACACACACACACACGAAGTCCAAGAGCTACTGCAACACCTTCTGACTCCAAAGAGTCAGGCAACTGCACCCCGCTTACTAGCAGTGTGGCCTTGCCCCAGTGGCCTCACCTCCCTGTGCCCCAGTCCCCTCCTCTTCTGAATGGGTGTCAGCTTTGTCACCAAGGTGGAAGTGAAGCTTCAAGGAGACCCTTTCTGAAAATGGGATGTGCCTTCTCGTCCATAAGACATCTGCTCACATAGCTGTGACACAAGGTGAAGAGTGGCAAATGCTATAGCAGAGTATCTAGTGAGGTCACCAGAGGCCCCGTGGCCTAATGGCTGAAAGCATGATGGTTAAAAGCATGGAAGTTTGCATAACACTTGGATTCAAATTCCGGCTGTGGGAGTTGAATAGACATTTCCCCAGAGAAGTTATGCAAATGAACAAGAAGCACATGAGAAGATGCTCAATAGCAATTGTCCTCAGGAGAATTCAATGCAAACCCTGATGAAATGTCACCTAAGGCCCATAGGATAGCTAAAGCAGGGAAGACAGAAAGGGGTGTTGGCAAGAACACCTGGTAGAGAAATGGAAACCTGCCTACTTGGCAGGTGAAGTTGTAAGCTGGTAGGGCCACTTTGGAAGAACGGTTGGTATGTCCTAAAAAGTAACCATGGAGTTACCAACAATTTCCCTCATGTGTATAATACAAAAAGAATTGAAAAATACACCCCAACAAACACTGATACACAAATGTTTGTAGCTGCATTATTCATAATAGTCAAAAGGTAGAAACAAGCTAAATGTCCATCAATTGATGTGGTATATCCATACAATGAAACATTATTCAGCATAAAAAAGGACTTGAGGTTGGAATACATGCTATAACG
>NW_005876905.1:0-9286 GCF_000147115.1 Myotis lucifugus | reverse complement strand
AGAGAGCAAACCTGCAACCCAGGTACATTGCCTATGATGGGGAATCAAACCTGCGGCACTTCGCTGCTTGGGCTGGCACTCTAACCACTGAGCTTATCAGCCAAGACTTGAAACCCAATTTTAAAAGTAGTTCCTTTACAGATTATATTCACTGATCCACTTTAAATAAAATATGACTTAAATAATATAAAGTTGACTCTTATGTCCTTAGATATTAAAAACACATTTCTAAATAGTCTCTGTATAAAAGAAAAAGAAAAATTGAAAACTACTTAGAAAACAATGAAAGTAAATCATATTAAAATATCCATGGCCTTCAATATCTTCGTTGTGTTTTTTTTTTAAAGGATGATGAAAAACAACGAAGCTAAGTACTCACCTAAAAATATTAGAGAAAGAACAAGGAAAGAAACTGGAAGGAGTTAGGAAAACACAATTAAGAAAAATAAAAATAAAATTTCATAAATTAGGAAACAAAAATGGTAGTAGATAGGATAAAAATTCAAAACCTTGTACCTAGGAAATAGCTATAAATTAGATAAACCCTTTGCTAGACTCATCAAGGAAAAAAAGTAGAAAAAAACAAAATTAGTAAAATTCATAAGCAGAAAGGAAACATCAATTCATAGGTAACATCTAGAGATCAAATTATGTCAGTATTGTATACATGTGTTTGGCTGTAAATTGGAAAACATAGAGGGATTGCTAATTGCTTTTTAGTATATGATGACCAAAATTGACCAAAGTAGAATTGGAAAACTTGAAAAGATCAATTTCATAGAAGAGATTGGAAACGTGATTTAAGCTGTGCCATGCTAAAATCCAACAGAGAATGTTGGATAAATATCATAAACATTATCTCAGAAGCATATAAGAGCTCAAAAGAAAATAAGGGCAATTCCCAGGGAATAAAACAAATGTAGCTGAAAACGAGCGGGGTAAACTGGAGTTGAGGATGAAGCTTTCCACCGTGCTTGCCAATCTCAATAACAAAGGATTTAGAATACAATGACTCTGGCAGGACAGGAGATAAGCCCATGGGACTGCAGAATGTGGACAGTTGTTAACTAAGACACCCACATAAAGTTGAGGCACTCAAAATGAAAAGTGAACTAGAAAAATTTCATCTTCCAGGAAATGGGAGAACAAGAAAATGTGTTTGCTTCATCCAGGGCTTTGGATGGTGAATATACCTTTGTAGTTCTTCCCTCTTCCATCTGTAAGCCTTCCCCCAATGGTAGCGATTATCCTGAATTTTGTGTTTGTTTTTACATAAATCTCTGCTTATTTTGAGCTTTCTAAAAATGAGATACTGCTCTAGCCAGTTTGGCTCAGTGGATAGAGTGTCAGCCTATGGACTGAAGGGTCCTGGGTTCAATTCTGGTCAAGGGCACATGTCCTAGTTGTGGTCTCGACCCCCAGTAGAGGGCATGTAGGAGGCAGCTGATCAATGATTCTCTCTCATCATTGATGTTTCTATCTCTCCTCCCTTCCTCTCTGAAATCAATAAAAATATATAAAAGATAAAAATAAAAATGAAATACTAAGGTAGTCTTGTCACTTGCTTTTCCCTCCACTCAGTATGGATTTAAAGATTCATTCATGTTATTGCATGTAGTTACAGTGAATTTTTTTGCTGTATATTATTTCATTATCTTAATTTATCACCATTTGTCTATATTCACCTGTTGTTGGACGTTTGATTTTTTTCATTTTTATTTTTTGCTGTAAACTGTGTAAGTGTGAGTTTGATGCACATATGCAAGGATATATATATCCTAGGAGTGGTTAGCATATGTGAATGTTAAACTTTATAAAATAGTGCCAATTTGTTTTGAAAAGTGTTTATACTGTTTCTACTCACACCAGTAGTTCCCAGTGACTTGCATCCTGACAAATATTTGAGGATATCATATTTCTTAATTTGTGACAAACTAGTAGATATGAGATTCTGGTATAATATATATTTCTCTGATAATTAATGTGGCTGAACATCTTTTTACATGGTTTTGTGCCACTCATTTTTCTTCTGTGTAATGTCTGTTCATGTCTTTGGTCCAATTTTCTGTTTGATTGTCTTTTCTTATTGATTTGTAAGATTTATTTATGTATTCTAGATATTTTGTCAGGCATATTTGATGCATATATCTTCTTCTTGTTTATCACATATCTTCTCACTTTCTTTTTTTTTTTTTATCCTCACCTGAGGATATTTTTCCATTGATTTTTAGAGAGAGTAGAAAAGAGAGGGAAAGACAGAGAGAAAAATCAATGTAAGAGAAACACATCGATTGGTTGCCTTCTGCATGTGCCCTGACCAGGGCCCAGGCCAGGGAGGAGCCTGCAACCATGGTGCATACCCTTGACTGGAATTGTACCTGGGATCAACGCTTCAGTCTTCAGGCCGATGCTCTATCCACTGAGCCAAACCTGAAATGCTCTATCCATTAGCCTTTTTTGATGAACAGGAGTTAATAATTTTTGAGTATGCCATATGATAGGATATTTAATTGTCCCAACAGCATTGTTTGAATAATCTATCCTATCTCTGTATTACCACTCCTGGCATATATCATTTCTAATATCCATGGGTCTATTTCTCCATACTCTTTTCTATTTCACTTTTTAGTTCTTTATTCCTATAACAATATTACATTAATGTTGCTTTATAACAATTTTTGACATCTGATATAGCAAAAGCAAACCTTGGATATTCTAGAGCAGCGGTTCTCAACCTGTGGGTCGCGACCCCTTTGGGGGTCGAACGACCCTTTCACAGGGGTCGCCTAAATATATCCTGCATATCAGATATTTACATTACGATTCACAAAAGTAGCAACATTACAGTTATGAAGTAGCAACGAAAATAATTTTATGGTTGGGGGTCACCACAACATGAGGAACTGTATTAAAGGGTCACGGTATTAGGAAGGTTGAGAACCACTGTTCTAGAGCATATCAACTTTAGAATGCCCCCATTGAGATTCTTTAAAATATATGTTGGTATTTTAGTTGGAATTACATTAAATTATGGATCACCCAACAATTAGCAAGGTATCTATTTCTATTTTTTTTAAGATTTACTTTAATATTTTGAGGATTTCAAGACACTGACAGTTGATCATTAAACCAGACAGTGCTTCTAGGCTCTGTATGATTGCACAAATTGCATGTCCAGAAAACTGGCCCTGTCCATATTCCACCTTCTATATTGCCATTATTACTTGCACTTACATTATGTCCAAGAGATACTATCAAAAGTTGCTAGAACTAGAAATAGAGCTTTAAATACAGTATTTAAAATTACCAAGTTAACCAAAGGGAGAGAACTAGAAATAACAAAGATCAACAATCAGGAAGATGAGAGACAGCCAGAGGATCATGTGAATTAAGTGCTTCTTTCATATCAGGGATATTAGGGCATCAACAAATACAAATCAAGAAATAGATGTCTAAGCATATCAGCCATATTTCCAGAGAGCCAAAAAGATAAATAGTAAAAAATGGATTGCTTTTGATAAGTGGAATTAGAATTGAGGAAGGGTGAGATGGGAGAGGGCTTACAGCCTTTGTGTCCTAGGATTTTCTGTACTCTTTGTTTTTTTACCACTTACATTCATTACGTTGATAAAATAAGAAGAGACAGGGAAAGCTGCTTTTGGTTTTGTGTTGTGATAAGCTAATATGCATGGATTACTATAATTAATTCTTAGATGATTGTGGACAGAGTAAACTTGATATTTCTTTGAATAAGAATATAAAAAGTTTATAATGAGCCCTAACCGGTTTGGCTCAGTGGATGGAGCGTCGGCCTGCGAACTGAAAGGTCCCAGGTTCGATTCCGGTCAAGGGCATGTACCTTGGTTGCGGGCACATCCCCAGTGGGAGGTGTGCAGGAGGCAGCTGATCGATGTTTCTCTCTCATCGATGTTTCTAACTCTATCCCTCTCCCTTCCTCTCTGTAAAAAATCAATAAAATATATTTTTTAAAAAGTTTATAATGATTAATTAGACCCAGATGTTTTCTTATTCTCATAAATTAGATATTAGTAACAATGAAATTTCCTTATATTTTATATTCTTAAAATGGTTTGTGTTGTGACAGAAGATGATTTGACTTTGGGTGGTGGGCACACAATGCATGTATCATTGGAGATGTACATTAGAAACCTATGTGACCCTATTGATCAGTGTCACCCCAATAAATTTAATTAAAAATGCTTTGATCTGAGTAGATGTTTATTAGGTGGCTGATATATTTATTGGTTTCAGAGAGGAAGGGAGAGGGATATAGAGAAACATCAATGAGAGAGAATCACTGATTGGCTGCCTCCTGCACCCCCACCCCCCACTCCCCACTGGGGATCGAGCCCACAACCTGGGCATGTACCCTGACCTAGAATTGAACCGTGACCTCCTGGTTCATAGGTCTACACTCAACCACTGAACCATGCTGGGCCCAATTTTTATATTAAGTGTGGCTCTCTGTCAGACAGGATGTATTAAGATTTTTTTCAGACTGATCATCTATTTCCAGAGGGCATTTTCAAACCAGTTCTGAGTTGTAGGCACTAGAGAGAGAGATGGTTAAGATAGTGGGACAATAGTGCTGGAAGTTCAGATCCTGATTCCCCTACTTACGAGCTGTCAGGCCTCTAGCAAGTTTAATAAATCTATCCCTCTGTTTCCTCCCTTCTAAAATACAAATAATTATAGTAGTCATCACATAGAATTCCGTGACAATTAAATGATAAAGTATGTAAAATACTTAAGGAGTGTCCGAGAAAAAAAACAACAACTGTCTAGCTCCTATAGATTATAGGAGAAATGTGCCTTAAAATACTTTTTTTTAAATCTAAGAAATGGTGACAAAAGCCAATAATTTCATGTATTTTAACTTTTCACGAATCCAAAGAATCATGATCTGGTGATTAGAATATTGTTTGATTTTTAACTACCTTAGAAATCCTAGTTAGCTCTGTTCTCCAGGGTGAATAACATAGATAAACAAAACCAAAATTCTGGATCAAGTGTTTTGATGGCTCTAAATCCATTTCAGATATGTCTAGTAATACATGGTTTATTATACTGTCATTCTTCATTCTGGAGACAACATGACATTAAACTGCAAAGATAAAGCAAACTGAGTTTGAAACTTTCTTTTCTCTGAGGTTCTGTCATGGGAAAATACATTCCCCTGAGTTGTTATTTATTTTTATAAAGTTTAGAACACATCCATTTGGGAACTAGGCTGGATAGAATTATAATTATGCAAAAATATTCTGCCTTGTATTTTTGTACCTGGAAATTTGATATTATGCATATAATTAACAAATAATTGAAGTCCTACTTAATGTTGCTTTTCCTTTACTTTTTTTCTCTGCCTCCCTTCTTCCTCTTCTTCTTTTCCTTTCTTCCCCACTTCTGGAAAGGAAAAAGAATATGTTCTGTTTCCAAAAGATAAACACCAAAGAATAATCTTGCACTAGTCTGATTACCAACAGTATTTAAAAATACTTTTCTCTTTTAATTCTGAAAATATACCCTGAGGAGAATATATATATATTATACTAGTGGCCCACTGCATGAAATTTGTGCACATTAAAAGGGAATTAATTAGAGGAAATACTTTAATGTTGCTATTTGCCCTTTCTCTATAATAGAAGTGTCAGAGATGAAATAAAATTAGTAAAAGGTATATGTAAATCTTCCTCCTGTCAGAGTCTGGGGCATGCCATGAGACCCAGAGTCAAGTCCCCGCCCACCTGCTTGCTCCTCAAAATTGCACGAGACCCACCCCAGCCAGCCCACCCCATTGGGTGATATCTAGATCCGGCCAGCCCCACCCCCATCAAGCCCTGCCAGGCGGGGGGTGCAACCTCAGATCCCCTGGCCCAGCACCGGGTGGGAAGCACAGCCTCAGGTCCCCCGTCAAGCCCCGCCAGGTGGGGAGCACAGCCTTAAGTCCCCCATCAAGCCCACTGGGTAGGGAGGTGCAGCCTCAGGTTCCCCGGTGCACACCAGGCAGGGGGTGCAGCCTCAGGTCCGCCGGCGCACCCTCAGGTCCCCCAGCCTGGCGCTGGGGCAGGGGCATGGCCTGAGGTCACCTGGCCTGGGCTGGGGGGGGCACCTTGAGGTTCCCCGTCAAGCCCCACTGGGTGGAGGGCATGGCCTGAGATCCCCCGGCCTGGTGCCGGGGCGGGTGGCACAGCCTGAGGTCCCCTGGCCCTGGCTGGGGAAGGCAGAGCACCTTGAGGTTCCTGTCAAGCCCTGCTGGGTGGGTGGTGTTGCCTCATGTCTCCCGTCAAGCCCCACTGGGTGGGGGGGGGGGCACAGCCTCAAGTCCCCTGGCCTGCCGCTGGGGTGAGGGGTGCAGCCTGAGGTCTCCCATCAAGCCCCACCAGGTGTGGGGTGTGGCCTGAGGTCCCCCGGCCCAGCGCTGGGGCGGGGGGCATCGCCTGAGGACCCTGTCAAGTCCTGCAGGGCAGCCTGAGGTCCCCAGCCCAGTTCTGGGGCAGGGGGCACAGCCTGAGGTCCCCCGGCCCGGGCCAGAGCAGGGGACATGCTTTGAGGTCCCCAGTCAAGTCCCACTGGGCAAGGGTTGTGGCCTCAGGTCTCTTGCCCCAGCCCAGCACCACACAGCCTCAGGTCCCTGCTGATCACTTGTTAAGGCTCATTACGGGAACCCCGCCTCCACTTTGGGTGCAGCCATCTTGTGTTACAGAAACCCTGCCTCTGCTGAGGGCACAGCCATCTTGTGTTACGGAAACCCCACCTCTGCTGTGGGCGCCGCTATCTTGTGTTACAGAAACCCTGCCTCTGCTGTGGGGGCTGCCATCTTGTGATGGTGTGATGGTCAGTTTGTATATTTCCTCTTTATTAGCTAGGATACTAGAGGCCCGGTGCATGAATTCATGCACCAGTGGGGTCCCTCAGCCTGGCCTGAGGGATCGGGCTGTAACCAGCTCTCCAACATCCCCCAAGGGGTCCCGGATTGCGAGAGGGTGCAGGCCAGGCTGAGGGTCCCCACCAGTGCACGATCGGGGCCAGGGAGAGACACGGGAGGTTGGCCAGCCAGGGAGGGACCGTGGGAAGGCTCCAGGGTGTGTCTGGCCCATCTCGTTCAGTCCCAATGAGCCGGACCCCAGCAGCAAGCTAACCTACAGTTGGAGTGTGTGCCCCCTGGTGGTCAGTGCATGACATAGTGAGCAGTTAGCGGCCTTAGCATATTATTAATTAGCATATTATGCTTTGATTGGTTGAACGGATGACTGGACAACTGGACACAGCATATTAGGCTTTTATTATATAGAATATATAATATATATGATATCCTATCTAATAAAAGACAAAAAGGGTAATTGACTATCCCTTCGCTACACTTCCCATTGGCTAATCAGGGCGATATGCAAATTAATCACCAACAAAGATGGCTGCTGGCAGCCACGAAGCTAAAGCAAGCAGGACGCTTGTTTGCTCCAGTGATGGAGGAAGCCAAGGTTCCCCGCTTGCCATGGCCTGGCTCTGAGGTCCGGAAGCAACAAAGTTTCAATTATAGGAGCTAAAAAAACCCCAGATACCTGCTTTCAGCAGGCCTTGGCCTCAGAGCTGGAGCAAGCAAGAGCCAGCTCTCAGCTCCAGTGATGGCAACAAAGTTTCAATTATAGAAGGTAAATAAATACCAGAATAAAAAAAAAAAGGAGAGGCTGGGAGCTTCAGTCACTGGCCAGCCTGAAAACGACCCTCAGCCCCTCACCCAGACTGGCCAGGCACCCCAGTGGGGACCCCCACCCTAAATGGGGTGTGGCCAGACTGAAAACAGCCATCAGCCCCTCATTCAGGCTGGCCAGGCACCCCAGTGGGCCCCCCCCCCCATGAAAGGGGTGTGACCAGCTGCAAACAGCCATCAGCCCCTCACCCAGGCTGGCCAGGCACCCAAGCGGGACCCCCACCCTAATCCGGGACACCCTTCAGGGCAAACCAGCCAGCCCCCACCCATGCACCAGGCCTCTATCCTATATAGTAAATGGGTAATATGCAAATTGACCCTAACAGCAGAAAGACTGGGAATGACTGGTCACTATGACACACACTGACCACCAGGGGGCAGACGCTCAATGCAGGAGCTGCCCTCTGGTGGTCAGTGCGCTCCCACATGGGGGAGCTCTGCTCAGCCACAAGTCAGGCTGATGGCTGCCAGTACAGCGGTGGTGGTGGGAGCCTCTCCTGCCTCCTCAGCAGCGCTAAGGATGTCCGACTGGAGCTTAGGTCTGCTCACCGCTGGCAAGTGGACATCCCCCGAGGGCTCCTGGGCTGCCAGTGGGATGTCTAATTTCCAGCTTAGGCCCAATCCCCCAGGGAGCAGGCCTAAGCCAGCAGGTGGTCATCCCCCGAGGGGTCCCAGACTGCGAGAGGGCACCGGCCGGGATGAGGGACCCCCTCCCCCCGAGTGCACAAATTTTTGTGCACTGGGCCTCTAGTATACTAATAAAAGGGTAATATGCTAATTAGACCAGATGTCTTCCGGACGACCTTCTGGATGTCCTTCCTGACAAAGCCAGTCCCAGGTGCCTGTGGCTGTGGCTGGCCTGAGAAAAGCCACCCACGGTTCCGGGCACCTGCAGCCTACCTGGGTGAAGCCGGCCCGGGTCCCAGGTGCATGCAGCAGGCCAGAGGGAGGGAAGTCCGGGACCTGGGTGCCTGCAGCTGGCCAGAGGAGGGAAGCCTGGGTCCCATATATGGGGGCAAAGGCAGAGGTGGTTAGGGGTGATCAGGTTGGCAGGGGAGCAGTTAGGGGCGATCAGGCTGGCAGGGGAACAGTTAGGGGTGATCGATCAGGCTGGCAGGGGAACAGTTAGGGGTGATCAGGCTGGCAGGCAGAGGTGGTTAGGGGTGATCAGGCAGGCAGAGGTAGTTAGGGGCGATCAGGCAGGCAGGCAGAGGGGTTAGGGACGATCAGGCAGGCAGACAGTCAAGCGGTTAGGAGCCAGTGGTCCTGGGTTGTGAGAGGGATGTCCGACTGCCGGGATCAGGCCTAAGCCAGCATTTAAACATCTCCCCGAGGTGGTCCAGAGGGGTAAGAATGATAACTTGTTAAATGATTTTTATGATCTTATTTTTTTGCGGTTCAATGATAAATTATGACCTATAAATATTTTCAATAGCAAATGCCAAACACAGAAACGAGTAGATAAGTATTAACCCTGTGCTATAGTTTTTTTGCGATATACTAATTAAAAAAAAAAAAAAGAGCATGGAGAAGATAAGATATATATAGTGTTTGGGA
>NW_005876904.1:0-9291 GCF_000147115.1 Myotis lucifugus | reverse complement strand
CTAAACACATAGATGGCACTTACTGTGTGCCAGGCATGGCTCCCACTTAGTCCTCATAACAACCCTACCAGATAGGTACTATTATCTCCACTTCACAGACGGGCAGACTGAGGCAGGAAAGGCTACCTTACCCTCCCAGTAAGAGCAGCAGCCGGATGTGGTCAGTCAATCTCTCAGCCCTTGGGGCAGCCCCGCTGGGCCGGGACTACTATCATTCTCAGGCCCATTCACCACTGGTGAGTCGCCTCAGCCAGGTCACCAGCCTGAGAGGGTCAGCTTCTGTACCAGGCCCAGGGATGTGGCCCTCAGTCTGGCTGCCAGCCCTGGTGCCCCAGTCTCCAGGGTGAGTAGCTCCCCCGTTACTGTGAAATGCCCCATACTAGAAAGTTCTGAGGGCAGGAAAAGAATTTGCATCAAGAGAATTACCAGTATCAGATTTTGTCAGCAAAAAAAAAATAATTTCTACTGTTGGGATTTTGTGAATGGTTGTTTTAAAAATATTAATAAAGCCCAGCTGGTGTGGCTCAGTGGTTGAGCATTGACCCATGCACCAAAAGGTCACTGGTTCAATTCCCTGTTCATTGGGGCATATACCCAGGTTGCAGGCTCCCTTCCTAGCAGGGGACCTTCGGGAGGTAGCCGATCAATGTTGATGTTTCTCATCGATGTTTCTCTCTCTCTCTCTCTCTCTCTCCCTTCCTCCCTCTCTCAAATGAATTTTAAAAAATCAATAAAAATGTTTACATCTCCTTGCACAAAGTTTCTTGTTGACAATGACTATCAAGAATGTGAATAACTCGTCATTGAAGTCTTGATCAAGAGCTGACTGGTTAGTTCAAGAAAAAAAAATGTAAAAAAGTGTTCACATCTGTGAGCAAATTGAAAAACTTATTTGGAAGTTTCATATAAATTTCATATTAACTATCTAAACTGTTAAAATATAGCAGATCCTTGAATAATGTCATCTCATTATAACATTAATGAGAAGAAGTTGCTTTGGGGCCAGGGCCATTCTCTGTTGGCGTTGGCACCGTCTCCCCGTGTCTGCGTGGGTTTTCTCCAGGGGCCCGGTTTCCTCTCACGTCCCAGAGATGTGCATGTGAGGTGAACTGGCGTGTCTACTGTCCCCGTGTGAGTGAGTGAGTGAGGGAGGGTGTGAGTGAGGGAGGATGTGAGTGGCCAGCAATGGGAGAAACTTCTGCCCAGGATGGGTCCCACCTGGCACCCTGAGCTGCTGGAGAGGCTCCAGCCACCACCATCCTGAACTGGAATCGGGCTGGGAAATCATCATCTTGTTTTTATTCTCTTAAATGTGTGTAGAGCTCCCATTTATTTTAATGTTTAATATTAGGAGCGTTTTGGATCTTTGTTTAGGAGTCTGGTGATGTTTTTGTGACCAGAAATAAGACATAGGAACTTAACTCTTGTTTATATTAATTAGCCTGTAGTAAAGATGGTTTCATTGTATATTGTTTCCATGTAAAGCCACAGTTTCTAAAAACCTATCGAGCAGTGGTTCTCAACCTTCCTAATGCTGCGACCCTTTAATACAGTTCCTCATGTTGTGGTGACCCCCAACATAAAATTATTTTCGTTGCTACTTCATAACTAATTTTGCTACTGTTATGAATCGTAATGTAAATATCTGATATGCAGGATGTATTTTCATGGTTACAAATTGAACATAATTAAAGTATAGTGATTAATCACAAAAACAATATGTAATTATATATGTGTTTTCCGATGGTCTTAGGCGACCCCTGTGAAAGGGTCGTTCGACCTCCAAAGGGGTCGTGACCCACAGGTTAAGAACCGCTGCTATAGAGGATGTTAAGTGAGGACCTTCTGTACTCTTTTATATTTCTACTTTTAATTATCTAATGTAAACAAGAATGTAATGAATAGCTCACCAGTAAAAAAGCAGTAAGCTGTCTTTATTCACAGATAAGATGGTTCTGTATGTAGAAAAATCTCAAGGAATCCATGCACAGATTCCCATAGCGCCCCATCCTGTGCCATTTGCTCAGTTTGTGCTGCGTGCCTGAGGAGGGCTGGGACCCTGGACCAAGTCTGCCATGGGAGAGGAGAGGAGTGAGCCAGCGTGGGCTTCTGGCTTTTCTTAAGATATCAGCACACAGAGAAGTGCCCTTCATCCAGCCCCCGAGATGCGCCAGCGCCTGGGTGACACGGGTGTGAAGAGCAGCACCTTTACAACCCACTTGCTTTTCCCAAGAGGAAAACGGGCTGGACCACCATCGTGAAGACATCTGAAATCTCCTCGCTGAGAACTTTGCAACCCGCATCCTCTCGGTCACATTTGACTATCGAAAGTTTTGAAAGAACGAACTTTCAGAGGCTCCAATCTTGGCAAACTGGTAGTGTCTTCTGAGCATGAACTAAAAATAGCCTTTCCAGTTCTCTTTTGTAGGGAGTCTTATGGGCTAACCATGAGGGAGCCGAAACAAGTCATTGTCTTCAGCTGGGCTGGGACAGGGCCAGTGAAGAAGGCCGGAAAAATACAGAAACACTCCTGACCTGCAGATGGAGACTAGCTCTGCCTTGGGAGGGCTCTTTTCTTTTATCTTTCTTTTCCTTTCCCTTCCTTCCCTTCCCTTCCCTTCCCTTCCCTTCCTTCCTTCCTTCCTTCCTTCCTTCCTTCCTTCCTTCCTTCCTTCCTTCCTTCCTTCCTCTCCTGTGCTCCCTGCCCCCCTCTTTCCTCCCCTCACCCTTTTCCTGACTTTTCTTACTGAATAGGAAGAAGGGAGGATCAGGGTCCCAGGAGCAGGGACACTACCAGCGGCAGAGGCTGCTGGGAACTGGTCCTTGCCGCTGTCCTTGCGATCTTGGGCAGGTTGCTTGACGCTCCTGGAGCCCCGGGTTTCCATCAGTGCTCGGTGAGCACCTTCTCCCGCACCCCTGGGCGGCTGTGTAGGACGGGCAGGCAAGATTTCAGAGAGAATGTCAGGCTTGCTAGAGGCTTTCCCCGATTTGTGGCTTCTGCCAAGTTCATTCCTTATGGTGTAAAAACTCAACATGTCATATCAGAAATATTTTCCCTGATATGTTACCAACTCACTCCAAAATAATACAAACTAACTGGGAAAGAAAAGAATCCCACCGTTGTCAGTGATGCGTGCAGCCAGGCAGTTGGCAGAGGGAAGGAGAGTGGCCCCTCGCTCACCTCAGATGGCTGTTGGGCTCAGACTTGGCAGCTCCAGACACATCCACGCCCAAAGATGCCCCTCCTATCAGTCCTGTGAGCCACAGGCCCCTCCCTCCCAGATGTGGGTGATGGAAGCAGTACTGGCTTTATCAACAGGTTCGGGAACCTTAGGGGAGTCAGTGCCCTCTGCCCCCACCAAGCAGAGGTTCCCCGCGCAGGCAGCAGGCCAAAGCCCGTCTCTACCTTACAAATCAGATTGATTCTGGCCAGACTAGTCCTGACTCAAACCATGACCTTTGTAACTTCTGGTCATCAGCAAAAACAAGCTGGAACCTCTGCTGAGTCAGTGGGAAAGCCACCCCCACAGAATAAATCCGCTACGAAGGCAACTTAACTTCTCTAAAGGCGTTGCGTTAACCTTGGCTGACAAATGGAAAACGGGAAGTTGTGGTTTCTTTAACGAGCATTTCAGTAATGCACGATGTTTCTGCGCGTGGATTTTATTTTCTCTCTTTTAAAGCTCAAAGAAGAGAAGTAAAACGGCCCTTCTGTTTAACTTTAAAGAGCATGTCTAAATGACAATTTATTTGTATTTAAAGTAACGATTACTGAAACTAACCCAAAGACCACTACGTTAGGATACTTTTGTGTATAATTTTTTATTGAATGGATTGTACATACAGATATTTGAAAGAGAAATTTCAGTTATATACAGTAACTCTTACTACCTCTTAAGGACGCAATAATTTTAAGCTGATTCGTGGGCTCATTGAGACTGCATAATTATAAATTCCAACCAGAACGGCAGTCACATGAGGACACACAGTCAACTCACCCACTCACTGACATTCACGGAGCAGTCTGTTCCGGACGTTGGGGTTTGCCAAGGACAGCTCCCTGGGCCTTGCTGTTGTTCGTCACAGCCCTCGCAGGGCACAGACGGCTTCCAGTGCACACTGTCTTTTAAAGAATAGCCCCAGAATGGCCCTGGCGTGCACATTCTGTTGAAGATCATTAGCACCACAGTGGAGCAGATCAGCCGAGCCTCGGGTGCTATTGGGACTCTAACGAACCTCAGAACTGGAGACTGGGTGCTCTCCCTGGAAGCAGACTCTGTGGCCCTGCCCCATAGGATGTAAAATTAGAGAGAAAAAGAGAAAGGTGCCCAGGTTGGAAAAGCAGTAAACTGTCTTTATTCACAGATAAGATGGTTCTGTATGTAGAAAAATCTCAAGGAATCCATGCACAGAGAATGGAGGTAATTGATGATCTTAGCAAGGTCACTATGCAAAAATCATTGCATGTGTACTATGAACATCAAAATAGGAAATTAAGAAAAAATTCTAGTCACGATAGCATCCAAAAGAATAGAATAGTCAGAAACAAACTTAACATCTGAAGTGTGAGACATACACTGAAAACTACAAAACATTACTGAGGAAATTAAAGGAGCTCTAAATAAATGGAGAGACACATGCCAAAGCCGGTTTGGCTCAGTGGATGGAGCGTCGGCCTGCGGACTGAGGGGTCCCGGGTTCGATTCCGGTCAAGGGCATGTACCTGGGTTGCGGGCACATCCCCCATGGGAGATGTGCAGGAGGCAGCTGGTCGATGTTTCTCTCCCATCGATGTTTCTAACTCTCTATCTCTCTCCCTTCCTCTCTGTAAAAAATCAATAAAATATATTAAAAAAAAATAAAAAAAAATAAATGGAGAGACACATTTCATGCTTATGGATTGAAACACCCCAAATTGCCAAGATGATAATCCTCCCCAAATTGATCTATAATTTCAAGGTAATTCCAATCAAAATCCCTGCAGCTGTTTTGTAGAAATTAAAAGCTGATCTTAAACATATATGGTAATGCAAAAACCAAAACACTTTGGAAAAAGAACAAAGCTAGAAGACCCAAACTACGTGATTTCAAAACTTTTAAAGAAATGCAGCTGTGACAATGGATATCCATCAGCCAAAAAAAAAATTACACAGAAATTAACTTGAGATGAATTATAGACCTAAATGTAACAGCTGAAACTATGAAACTTCTGGAAGAAGGCATAGGAGAAAATCTCTGTGACCTTGAGTTAGGCAAACACAATCCATATAAGGACAAATGGATAAAACGGACTTTAAATTTTAGAACTTTGCTGCTAAATATACTGTAAAGAGAATAAAAAGACAATAATGGCCCTAGCTGATTTGGCTCAGTGGAGAGAGTGTTGGCCTGTGGATCAAAGACTCCCCGGATTGATTCCTGCCAATGGCATGTACCTTGGTTGCAGACTCCTCCCTGGCCTGGGCCCTGGTTGGGGCACATGCAGGAGGCAACCAATCGATGTGTCTTTCTCACATAGATGTTTCTCTCTGCCTTTCACTCTCCCTTCCACTCTCTCTAAAAGATCAATGGAAAAATATCCTCAGGTGAGGATTAACAACAACGACAAAAAGAAACAATAATGCTCAATATCATTAGCCATTTGGGAAATGCAAATTAAATCATGCAGTAAGATATCACCACACGCCCGCTGGGTATGGTGAAAGAAAATACCAAGTGTTGGCGAAGATATGGAGACCTGGGACCGTTGATACATAGCTACTGGAGAAAATAGAGCTACTTTGGAAACCAGTTTGGCAGTTTCTTAAAAAGTTAAAAAAATAAACTTGTCATAATCCCAAGGATGTCCAGTTCTTAGAAACTACCCAATGAATACAAACATATGACCACAAAAAGACATGTATGTAAATGCTCACAGCAGCATTATTTATAACAGTATAAAACTGGAAACAACTCAGTAGTCCATCAACTGGTGAGTGCATAAACAAAGTGTGGTATATCAGCCAATGGTTGGGACACTATTAGCAACAGAAGGGATGAACTACTGATATGTACTACTACATGGCTGAGTCTCAAATGCGTTATGCTAAGTGAAAGAAGCCAGATGCTATAGACTACATACTATTGTGTAATTCATGTTGTGAAATGTCCAAAGAAGGGCAATGGAAGTGTTCTAAAACTAGATTGTAATGTTAGTTGTAAAGTTTACTGAAAACTATTGACTTTTAAGTTACACTGGGTGAATTTTATGGTATGTAAGTTACACCTCAATAAAATTGTTTTCTCAAAAAGTATTCTTCCTCATTCAAATATTTGAAATCCTCCTTTATCCCGTGTCCTTCTGAACATGGTAAAAGGCAAGCTCACTTAAGGACTCCTAAAATGATCAACAGATGATTCTTCATTTTTGCTTACCTCTTCAAAAAATTAGACAAAACATGCAGTTTTTACAATATTTTAAATTAGGACATGTTTCAAATATGTAGAAAAGTGTACAATTAATATGTAGGAAATTAGAGTAGGCCACCTCCAAGCGTGCCATTGTGGCACAGGATTATTTTGAGCCGGAGGCAAATGAGGACCAATAGATGCAGAAAGAAGCCTTCTCCAAGCTTCCCTTAGCTGACCCAAAGCAGAAACTTCTGGGGAAAAAAAAGACTGCCATAAATTTTCTCTCCTGGGGAAATTTTATGACAAAGAAAATGGCAAGTCAGCACCAAGATGGACCCCCTCGCTTTGGCTAGTTTTCCTCAGTGGTTAGAGCATTGGTCTGTGGACCAAAGGGTTGTGGGTTTGATTCCCAGTCAAGGGCATATACCTTGGTTGCAGGTTCAATCCCCGGCCCCTAGTCTCCCTCACATTGATGTGTCTTCTTCACATCGATGTTTCTTTCTCTCTCCCCACCTCCCTCCCTTCCACTCTCTAAAAATCAATGGGAAAAAAATATTTTCAGGTGAGAAGAAAAAAACAAAAGATGGACCCACACAAACAAATCTTATTCCATTAGTTTGCCCTATGTATTTATCTTCCCACAGTTTATCCCCCTCGGAAGCCTATAACCCCTTTTCTTTTGTCATTGTCACCTCTCTACAAATTTACTGGTCTTTGTTAAGATGCTATATAAGCCCAAGTTCTAACCAACCCTTAGAGTTACTCATTACTGAGTTCTCCCATATGTACACCTTAATTAAATGTTTGTTTTTCTCTTGTTAATCTTTTCTTTTGTCAGGTACATGTCCTTGACCGGAATCGAACCCAGGGCTCTTCAGTTCATGGGCTGATGGCCTATCCACTGAGCCAAACCAGTTAGAGCAGTCAGTAATGTACTTTTTACAAACTTTTTATTATGAAAAATTTCAAACTTATACAAAAGGAGGCAGGATAGTCATGTAACTGCATGTATCCAGGCTTTAAAGAATGATTAACTCATGGCCAATCTTGTTATATCTGTGCCCCACTCTTTTCTCTCCCTCTTGTATTATTTCGAAGCAAATCCCAGATGTCAGGTAAGCTAAGGTGTGAACATTTGAGGCTGAGTTTCTGCCATGGTCCCTGTCAGTGCCTGGCCCATATCACTTCTGTCTCTTCACTTCCATGTGCCTGAGCTGACTCTAGCTCTCACATCTATCTGCATCTCTTTGCTTAAGTGCTTTCCTCAAAAGTGGGGAAAGGGCTCAGCCAGTGTGGCTCAGTGGTTGAGCGTTGACCTAGGAACTAGGTAGTCATGATTCCATTCCTAGTCAGGGCACATGCCCGGGTTGTGGGCTCAATCCCCTGTGGGGGGCATGCAGGAGGCAGCCAATCAATGATTTTCTCATCACTGATGTTTCTCTCTCTCTCCCTCTCCCTTCCTCTGTGAAATCAGTAAGAATATACATTTTTTTAAAAGTTGGGAAAGTTTCTCTGCCCTGCTCATAGGCTGGAACTGCCAGTGTAGCGGGTGCCCTCCTGGGAAGAGCCCTCATAGAAGGACTTATAGGTGTGAATATATAAACACTGTACCTCAGTTCCCTCATGCCTCGTGGGAGATAGCTATGGGGCATGTGCTTCTCACCTTTCCTCAGTTTCTCTGTGGGACTAGTTCCCTTTGTCCACAGTGGTAGCTGCCTTGGCAATGCCCCATTATTGTCTGCATCCCCTTCCTGTCACATGCGTCACATCAGTGTGCTGGGGCTATCATTACAAAGTACCGCAGACCAGGTGACATAACCCACAGAAATGGATTCTGTCACAGTTTTAGAGGGTAGTAGCCCGAGATCAGAGTGTCCAAGGTTCAGGTGTTGGCAGGGTTGGTTTCTCCTGGGGCTTCTCTCCTTGGGTGTGTAGACAGCATCTTCTCACTGTGTCTCACAGGGTCATCCCTCTGCATGTGTCTGTGTCCTAATCGCTTCTCATTGGCGTAGTGCCCACCGATATGATTTCATTTTTACTTTATCTCCTTAAAGGCCCTTTCTCCACATACACTCACAATCTAAGATCCTGGGTGTTGGGACTTGAACATATGAATTTGGCGGACACAATTCATCCCATGCATTTCCCTACTGGTGTTTACTGCACCTCCCACTCAAGTCCTTATCTCAGGGTCTGCTCCTGTGGGAACTCAAACAAAACAAAGAGCTCTTTTTTGTTTGTTTTTGTTAATCCTCACCCAAGCATATTTTGTCCATTGATTTTTAGAGACAATGGAAGGGAGGGGAGGAGGGGAAGAGAGAGAGAGAGAGAGAGAGAGATCAATGTGAGAGAGACACATTGACTGGTTGCCTCCTGTATGAGTCCCAACCAAGGCTGGGATCAAACCTGCAATCCAGGTATCTGCCCTTGACCAGTAATTGAACCTGAGACCCCTAGGTGCATGGGCCGATACTCTAACCACTGAGCACACCAGGATTCAAATGAAGAATTCTTGACCAAAATAACCACATTGGCCCTAACACACGCTTGATACCCACATTCAGAGCTTTAGCCATTCTGCCTTGCATTACTGACTCTGTAGGTATATATCTCCTTGTAGTGATGGCACAGCCCATGTGTTATTGATCTTATCTCTCCCTGTCCAGGCAGTGTCTTGGATGTAGGAGATACCAAATGCTGCTTCATGGTGAAGTCCAAGGAATTAATTTTAATCTGCCTTTGTATACTACATGATAATAGTTTATCAAAGCAAGGATCGAAATTGCAAATGAAAGTAATTGGCTCTGTATTTAATATATTGACTGTTTTTATAGTAGGGCCCAAGTGGCAAATACACCATATCCAGCCATGAGTGAGGGAAACATGCTTGTTGACTGCATT
>NW_005876903.1:0-9293 GCF_000147115.1 Myotis lucifugus | reverse complement strand
TTTTTTTAATTTTGAAAATATAGTTATTTTGGTTTAAAAGTGTTATTAATGTTAGCATGTAATATGTTTATTGTTATTTATTTAAATTACTGATAAATAATATTTTATAAAATGTTTAGTTACAGGATAAACCTTGAGAGAGCTAGCATACAGAAACAAAACTTCATTGAGATCCTCAATAGTTTTGAATAGTGCAAAGTGTCCTGAGACCATAACAGCGTGAGAACCACTGGTGTAGTAGAAAGATAATAGCATTTGGCAACCGAAAAACCTTTTATTTTTTTAATGTAAGTTCTGCTGGTTATTTTTTTAAAAATATATATATTTCAAGTTCAGAGAGGAAGGGTGAGGGAGAGTGTTGGGGAGTACACGAGACTTGGTTGGAAAGTTTGTAAGGAGGACATTCTGAGAAAAGGGAAGTGTGTGGAAGGCCGCCTACCCTGTTTATCAGAATTCCGACTTAGGGAAGACTTAGGGGAGTGTCAAACGCCTAATTATTCCTTGTCCTTTCAAAACAAGCCTGTGCATGTGCAGACCCCTGGGGGTTTACTGGAATCCTTATGCTTAATTCCTGGATGCCCTTGCCTACAGGACAATGTAAACATGTGTCCTCCCAAGATTACTCACCTTACTGATTGTATCTAAAGAGAAAAATTCCAATAAAGGCCTAACGAGGCAGGCAATAGAGGCTGCCCTGGCCACTAGAGTTGGGGGGCCCTTAGCCCTCTCTTTCACAGTCAAACTGTGTCTGAGTAATCTGTTCACCGGTCGTTCAGGGGCTGCTGGTCAGCCCCAGCAGGAGAGAGAGATCAAAACATCAATGATGAGAGAGAATCATTGATTGGGTGCCTCCTGCATGCCTCCTACTGGGATCGAGCCTGCAACCTCAACTGAGGCATGTGCCCTGACCAGGATCCAAACTGTGACCACCCGGCTCAGGGGTCGATGCTCAACCACTGAGCAACACAGGCCTGACTCTGATGTTTATTTTGTGAATTGGGGCAAGTTATATAATTCTGAGCTGTAGTTATATTATTTATAATGTCGAGAAAATAAAGGCCTACTTCACATAAATCCTTTGTAAGGATTTATTTAATGAGATCATGAACATGAAAGCACTTTATAAACTGTAGAGTGCTAAACAGTTTCAGTTGCTACGTTGATGTTTGTCTCTAGCACAGACTTATGGGACTGACAAGAAACAGAAAGCTAACAGAATTTTCTTTTACCTCTTTATTCTTGATTTGCCACTCTTATCCTGCCTATTCATCAACAACAACAAAACAAAGATGATCCGTGTCACGTGTCACCCTTTCATTCAAGGCTCTCTACAGCAAGGCCTTAACTTACCTGTCCCCAGTTACCCTTCATAAAGCACTTATGAGAGGCTCAGGTCAAAGCAGTTCTACTTGTAGGCCCAGCATTGTGCTTTCTGCTCAGGCTGTTCTTGTCTGAAGTGGTGCATAGAACCCCTCCATCTTCAAGACCTGCTCCCAAATCCTTATGAAGCCATTCCTGCCACTCCTCTCCTCTCCTGAATTTGGAAATGGTTTTCTCTTTTTTGACTCTGCTTATCAATTAACCTCTTTACCTGTGCTTCTCCTGATTCACTTGCCTTTGCAGTTATTAACCTGAAGGCACTTCTCTTGGACCATGATTCTCATCTAAAGGATGTTTTTATGGTCACCTTTATTATCTGCAGAGAGATTTGCTCAAATGAGGTATTGAATAAATCTGCATTGAGTAGAATTGAATTAATAAGAATGCCAACATCATTTTTATATTAAGAGAACAATTTGTGTATAAGAGACAAGGTGGCATATGAAGCTTAACTTCTTTTGAAGTCTGAAAACAGTTCCCTATGCATGCATTGTAGGGGGAACATATAAAAAAAACTATTTGTGATTTTCTTATTGAAACAGGTAAAGATTGTTTCCCTCTCACATCTCTTTCATAAACTTCCTGTCCCCGATGATATATACATCATGTGGAGTTGCGTAGCACACCTATATAAATTTCCATGAGCCAATTTTGTGGTTTGATTCAATAAATTGAACTGAAAAACAAAATTGGACTGTGTGCAGTCCATTTTGCCTTTGTCTTCCACTTTTTACTTTTCAGGAATGTGTTCACTTAGAGATTATTGATTTTTTTTTTTTAAGTCTCAAAGGATCCCTAGCCTTTAATTCCTTTTTAAAGAAGGCCATATAGATTCCCTGTCCCTCTGGTAAACTGCAAGGTTAGTGTGGGGTAGTGCTGACCAGTTGGACTTTTTCCAATAGTGGAAATGTTCTCCATCAGTGCTGTCCAGCACAATAGCCACTTAGTCACAAGGTGCTTTTGAGGGCATGAAGCATGGTTAGTGCAACTGAAGACTCAATTTTAATTTCTTTTCAGTGTAATTCATTTAAGTTTAAATTAAATTTCAATTTCAATAACACTGAGTAGTGCCACTTTATTTGACAGTGCATGTCACCAACTTTTGTCTGGGCACAATTGGCATAACCATCTAAAAGTAACTGAAGTTACTCTTTTTACTTCAAGAAATACAAAACAGGAAATGCCTTTTATTTTAAGACAGGAACAGGGAAGAAGAACTTTTGATGAGAGGCAAATAATAGAGAAAATAGAAACACAAAAACAGATATCCAAAGTGACACAGTTAAACTAAAAACTGATGAAGGCGGACAGGATATTGTGGGGGATTCTGAGGAGTTAATTAGATAAACTTCCATCTCACCCTGTGTTTCATTTAGATTGTCTCCAAATTATTATCACTTATAATATTAACCTTTTATAATCTTGTCATCCATTAATCATTCTTCTCTAATTGTTTTCTTCCATCAAACTTAAAGAGAACTGGTGTTCCCTAAGATAATTCTAGAATTTCACTAAAATGAAATGAGTTGTGTTGCTGGGGTCCAACCCCAGCAGGTCAAGGGGTCCCCAAAGGTGTGGATGGAGTCGGCGAAGAAGGAATGACACGGAGACAGCCTTCAGTTGATCAGCAGCCTAGTCAGGACCTCTAGCCAGGATCTCCAGCCAAAGTTCTGGTCGGGATCTCCAGCCAAGTTCTGGTTAGGATCTGATGTTTATTGTCTTGTTACATCTGTATTTATACCAGTCGATTTTAATCCTGTCAATTTCTATTGCAAAGGTTAGGGCGTTTCTTATCTCCATTCCAGGGAGTAAAGATTATGTAGCTTAAGCGTGATTGTTTGTAGTTAAAGTGATTAACTACCCGCCTGGCACTTAGTTAAGGGGTTGTATCTCCTCCCTAACCTCAGGGAAAAATCCCCACCTGGGGAAACAACCTTTCTCGGAGAGGTGACCTTGGTTAAAACACATGGCGCTAAGGAGAGCAAACATATTAAGAACAATATGCTATATATGCCAGGTCCCTTGAAACATATGCTGCGCAGATGTTTCTTTCCTGCAGCGACTGTGTCAAGCAGCAAGGATGGACCGGCTTCCGGCATTGTGTTACCACAGTAATGTCCAGAAACATAGTATCCCAAGGGATGCATACAACTAAGTCAAGGGCAGGTGTGGGTATGGATTTATTCAGAAGCACAAAGAAAGGAAGTATCAAAAAATAGTATTCTTATTAATTGAGAAAGAGAAAAATATACTATTTTAAGTTTTATGGGAGATTTGGATATATATTAGAGGATCTGACTCTTCTTCCTTGATCCCCTCATTTTGTTATTAAATGATCTATGTGGCTGTAAAATATAAGATGTTGATAATTGGCAAACGTGTTTAGTAAAGGTTATTAAGTTCCATGAAAAAATTAATAGTGTTCTCTCCATTGTAATCTCTAGACTGTGAATAATATTGATTCAGCTACATCTGCTAAAGCAGGTGGTAACCCTAATGACCTAAATCAAATCCACACATTACTGTAAAAATGGATAATATACTTAAAGATCACCACTAAAGTTGAGACAGTAGTAAATTGGAACTATTGCCCATGATTTCAGCTAAGCAAACCATACAGTTGAAAATAGAATGAACTTAATGTATACTCTTCCTAAGAATACTCCTTCTCAAACCTTTTCATCACTCACAAAACCCTTAAAGTAATAATCTATAATATTGTCATAACTTCACTAGTATTAAAAAACTCAGTAAAAAGACACTTTAAAAAAATTATCTTTATTGTTGAAAGTATTACAGATGTTGCCCACACACACTCCCCACCCCCAATCAGGCCTTCACCACACTATTTTCTGTGTCCATGGGTTATACATACTATTATATGCATATAAATTCTTTGGGTAATCTCTTCACATCCCCCCTTCCCCTTTCCCTCTGAGATTAGTCAGTCTGTTCCATGCTTCTATGTCTCTGAGTGAGATCATGTGATATTTGTCTTTCTTTGTCTGACTTATTTCATTTAGCACAATACTCTCCAGGTCCCTCCATGCTGTCTCAAAGGGGAATAAAAAGCTTCCGCACAACAAAATAAACCATCAGCAAAATGAAAAGGGAGTCCACTGTATGGGAGAACATACTAGTACTTGCCAATGATATATCTGATAAGGGGTTAATTCCCTCACACAACTTAACAAAATGAAGACAAACAATTCAATTTTAAAAATGGGCAAAGGACCTAAATAGACACTTCTCCAAAAAGGACATACAAAGGCCAAGAGATATATGAAAAAATGTTCAAAGTCATTAGTCATCAGAGAGCTGCAAATTAAAACAACAATGAGGTATCACCTCACACCTGCCAGAATAGCTACCATCAACAAATCAACAAATGACAAGTGCTGGCGAGGATGTGGAGAAAAGGAAACCCTAGTACACTGCCTGTGGGAATGCAGACTGGTGCAGCCACAATGGAAAACATATGGAGTTTCCTCAAAAAACTAAAAATTGAACTGCCATTTGACCCAGTGATCCCACTCCTAGGAACATAACCTAAGAATCACGAAACATCAACCATAAAGAATATATGCACCCTGATGTTCATAGCAGCACTATTTACAATAGCTAAGATCTGGAAAGAGCCCAAGTGCTCATCAGTAGATGAGTGGTTAAAAAATGGGGTACATTTGTATAGTAAAAAATAAACTTTGAAGTAGGTTTTACTATACATTACATCTAAAATGGCAATGTTTCTTAAACTAATGGTCTCAGAGCATTGCGAAATTAATTTAGTGGGTCTCAATAACAGGTTTATCTGTTTAAGCAAAATAAGATGAGATAGACTAGACTCAGTCTTACTAGAGTGTGTTGCAGACAGTAAAGACAACCATTGCTTTAAGAAATTTTGTTTCATTTAGATAAAATATATTTGTTTGTATACTGGTTCTGTTGTGTAATGCTTTTACCTTATGGGTTACCTTGCAAAAGACCATTTTAATTAAACATTCAATTGACTTAGTACTAGTTCAAACAAGGGTAAACCTTTCACACAGAGAAGCACACTTTGTTTTTTCTTGGCAATGGAAAAGAATCATAACCTATTCATAGAAATTTCCTTGTTGATATTTTTGGGTTAAAAAGTGAAATAATGAGGGTTTGTTGATTTGAAATATAAATATATGGGAAACCTGATAGTTAATTGGTTTTGGCACTTTGTGGCCCTCTCAACCTTGAAATATATGCTCCTCAGTTTTGGGAAATTTTCTTGAATTACTTCTTTGGTAATCTTCTTCCCTCTATTTCTTTTGTTCTTCTTTTCTGGAGCTTTTATTTGGATGTACCCCCTAGTAGACAAATGAGCTCATTTCTCACATTTATTTTCTACTGATATTTTGCTGTTTTTTTTGCTCTGCCTTCTGGAAGATAAGCTCCTGTTTATCATCTTAACCTTCAGTTGGATATTTTGTTTCTTCTACCACCCTTTTAATATCCAAGAGCACCTCCCTCCCATTTTTTTTTTTTTTATACAGGCATCTCTACTGTCATTGAGCTTCACTTCATTGCACTTTATCGGCATTATATGTTTTACAAATGTAAGACCTTTCAGCATCAAAAATATCATCACTCTCTTTATTGCTACACTGCTTTGTTGCGGTGTTCTGGAACCCACAGTATATCCGAGGGGGGCCTGATTTAGTGAGCCTGAGCCTTAGCTCCCCGCCCCCCCCCACCTCGCCCCCATCCCTCTTGGTTAGGTGGGACAGGATGGCTATAAATGCAGCCTTTTTCCATGGTCAGTTAGGCTTTTATTAAACCCTAGCAAATTAGGCTGAGCTTAATTAGTTTCTCCTGAGGGCAGGCCTTCTTAAGAGTAAGTACTCTGGCTTCTCAGCGATTCCTTTCCAAACCCCACGCCCCACCTGCAGCCTGAGAGGATTGTTCTGGCTTTTTCCCATGAGCGCCTGCTCGGGCTCGGGGAGGTAAAGCTCACAATACTGTGCTATCGGGGAGGCGCCCCCTATGATTGGGTCCCCCTGGTGTTCTCAACTCTGTTAGCCACGCCGAACCCCCAGCAGGTAGTAAATTACAGCTCAGGTCTCCTATCCCAGCGCCCTTCTCCCGCTGTTTGGCTCCCGAGTCCGCTTTGTTAACCTGTAACTATTTTCCTTTCTTCAGGGCTGTTTCTGCGCCTGAGTCTCAGCTCCGGTGAGTTTTAAATATGTTCCTTTCTCTATAGCATTTTGTTTCATGTTTGAAATGTGTTCACTTATCTCTAAAATACACAGTTGGCATATATATTACTTCATCCTCCTTGCCTCGTCTCTCCTCCATTTTGCCCATCTTCTGTTTTGGACTAGTATTCACACTGAATGTCTTTGTGAAATGTCTGATGATTCTTTATAAAAGAGTGCAGTGCTGCTGGGAAGCTGATTGGAAGCTCTGTGTATGTGGGTGGGTCCTGTGGACAGTGGTCCTCATTGAGAATTAGCCAGCTGGTCTTTGGGGCATGACCGTGTCAGTGTCTCAGACCTTTATTCTTTGCCTTCTCTCTCCATTCTTGAGTTGACCTTTTTAACTTTTATATAAATTTTGGAATGTTTGTTATCCCATTCCTTTCCACTTTATGTAAATTACATACAAAATTTAGAATCTGTGTGTTTTTTTAATTCCTTTGATTTTATTTGATTTTGCAATCCTTGAACACAGCACACATCTACCTCCCAGTTATTTCGGTTTTTATTGGCTCTCAATCATGTTTTAGAGTTTTCTCTGTAAAGGCGTTACACATCTTTCATTAGATTTCTTCCTAATTTCTAGACATTTCATACTTTTCAATTTGTTTTAGTAAATGGTATTTAAAAAATCTTTTTCTAATTGCTTGTTGCAATTATATAAGGATATAATAATTTATGTGTATTGACTTTATCGATTTCATAAATTAACTTTTAAAGTATATTTATCTGTGTATTCTTTTGTAATTTCTCCCTATGCAATCATGTCATCTTGCTAATAGTTTTCACTCTTCTTTTGCAATCTATGAACCCTTTTTTCTTCTTCCTGACTCATGCACTGACTAGGACAGATATGGGGAGGGAATGGCAGGTGTCTTTGTTTTATTCCACCTCAAGGATAAACCATTCCATGGCTCAGTAATAAATGTGGTATTTACGTTTCTTTACTTTAAAACCACTTGTAAGGAAGTTTCCTGCTATTGCTTATTCATAGTGTATTTTAAAAACAATTATTGGATATTGAAATTTATTAATGGATTTTTTGCATCTAAAGTATGCTTTTTCTATCTTGTCTTTTCAGTGTGGTGGATTAAAGGGATTGATTTTCAAATGTCAAATGAATTTTGCATTAAAATAAACCCATTTTGATCATGATTATTTCTGCATATTGCTAGACTTTGCTAATATTTTTAATGATTTTCACATATAAGTTTATGAAAGTGACTTATCTGTTGATTTGAAATTTTATTTTCTTAAACTGTCCATGTCACACTTTGGTATTAAGTTTTGTTGGTCTCAAAAAAAAGCGTTGCTAAATATTTCTTCTTTTTCTGATCTCCACAAAATGTGTGCGATTTGATTTATATCTTCCTTAAATGTTTGGTAGAAATAAACATAATCTGGATCTGAAAACTTCTTTATTGGAAAGTTATTTATTATAAATTGATTTGTAAAAATTGACATACCACTACTCAGATGTTTTATTCCTTCTCGTATTGATGTTGGTTATTTGCATTTTCCTAGGAATTTGTTCACTCAATCTATTTTTTTAAAATTATTGTGCTAAGTTGTTTATAATATTCTCTTATTGTTAATTTAATGATTCTAGTAACTTGTAGTGATCCCCTTTTGCATTCTGATGTTGGTTATTTGTGTTTTTTTCCTTTCTCTTTTTTCCTTATTATAGTCTCATCTGGGGGTTATTTTTTATTAGTTATTTCAAAGAACCAACTTTTGGATATTTTTCCCTCTAAGACCTATGCTTTGTTAATTTTTGTTCTAATTATTTTTTCCTTATATATAGCTCCTTTGGATTCACATCCCCTTATTTTATTTTGTCTCTCTCTGCCTTTGGGTTAATGAAAACCATTGACATTGGGTTTTTTAAATGTTTTCCTTCTCAAATCGATCAACGGAGTGTATAGTTTGAATAACTTAATCTATTAAAGAGTCATAATTTTTAAAATTATATTTAATTAATACTTCCTGTGAGAAAATTGCAGTTTTTTGAGATAGAGATTTGAAGCATTCTGATAATATCATGTTGTTGGGAAAAATCTATGTAGAACTAAAATATTTTGATTAACATGTGTTAGAGAAAAAAAGTTACCAAAAGTAGCAATATTTCTAAAATTGAAAGGCAGAATTAAGTATAGGAATTTTGGGGTGTATAAGATGATATACAGAATAGTGAATATGTTATTATTAAAATTAAATTTTAAAAGTTATATATAAATGTCAAATTAATTATAATTGTTGGTGTACTTTAAATGGAAGAGTGGAAAAGAACTCATATATTATTGGTATTACTTTCATAAAAGGCAAAGAGACATAGTCTTTCATATGTAATTTTAAAAATTGACATATTATGGATCAGTTTTAAAGAAATTCTGAAAGTTGTAAAATACATTTTTTAAATGTGAATGACTTACACTTGAGTTAAAAACTTAGTTATCAAATGAATAATGATTGGATTGTAAAGTTAAGACTTAATGGTATTTAAAATTGCTATAAATGTATGGAAACAGCTTCCATTTTCATATTCTACTCATTTTGCCTTACATTTCTGTTTTGATTATCTTTCTTTTAACTTCTTTTGTTGAACAGTGTAGGAATCTAAATTGGCTTCATTTAAAATGCCATTAATTTAGAACACCTATAGGAAGTATGTCATAAAATAAGCCT
>NW_005876902.1:0-9298 GCF_000147115.1 Myotis lucifugus | reverse complement strand
GTTTCTGCCTGTCCCGCCCAGCCCGTCCACTTAGCTTCAGACCTAGTTCTGCTCTCAGGTGGCAGTGACCCTCTGGAGAAGGTCTTATTCCCATCACCACCACCAAGCACTTATTGAGCACCTGCTGTGTAGGTCAAGGGTATTGTCTGGAACAATGTGGAGGCTATGAGAGAAGAGACATATGTTCAAATATAAGAAACATTTGCAATTCTAGACAGTGATAGAAGGTTGATAGAAGATTATGTTGGGCTTGGGTGATCTGGAAAAGCCTCTTGCAAGAGAAAGCACTTGAGATAGGTCTGAGACTTGAAGATTAAGTAATAATCCTATATAATAAAACCCTAATATGCAAATTGACCAAACAGTAGAACGACTGGTCGCTATGATGCACACTGACCACCAGGGGATATACGCTCAATGCAGGAGCTGCCCCCTGGTGGTCAGTGTGCTCCCACAGGGGGAGTGCCACTCAGCCAGAGGCTGGGCTCATGGCTGGCGTGGGAGCGGGCCTAAGCCGGCAGGAGGATATGACCCAAATGGTCCAGGACTGCAAGAGGGTGCAGGCTGGGCTGAGGGACACTCCACTCCCCCAGTGCATGAATGTCATGCACCGGGGCCTCTAGTAATAATAATAAATAATAATAATAATAATAATAATAATGATGATTTAATAATCAGAATGGCTGGAGGAAGAGCAGATGCAAAGGCAGGACTGCACAGGGCACCTTTGAATCATAATGAATAAATACTATGGCGTGGGTGCATGTAATTCAGTGGTGCGGGTATGTCTGGAGCAGTATAATCAGGCACAATCATAGAGGAACCTGGGCACTGGAGTCTGTACTCTTCTACCCTGGCTGTCCTGGGGTCTCCCTGCTTTCCTTTTTTGAGCACTTACGATGGCCAGCTTGGTGAAGGGCCTGCGACTGGATGGTTCTGGCCTTCATGCTGAGCTCACTCTCCTGGGTCCAGTTCAGGCCACCTGGGGTGGGTTGACCAGTTGCTAAGTTTTGTTCTCAGATCTTGTGACTTTCTGGGATGCGAGTGAATGGCTGGCGGAACAATTCCAAGGACTTTCCCCAGTGGTGAGAAGTCCCTCCTTCTTCACTGATGTTGGCCAGTTTGCTTCGGCAGTAGCATTTTGTGCATGTATTCAGTGGGGTCTTCCAGCTCCGTGGTCCGCGAGTTTCATGACGCATCCTTCATATGGCTGAGAGTTCCCTGGGTGCTTTGTGTGCATGCGTGTGCAGGTCTCTGTGTGGGCGCTGCCCGTGTCAGCAAAATTATTCCCACTAGCCTCTGGTTCCAGTCTGATCTTTATCTATAATACAAAAGTTATTAAACATTTCTGGGCCTTAATTTTTGTGTCTATATTCATAAGCTGAATGCTTTGAGAATAGGACTTTAAACACGAGGAAGCATTATAAATATCATTTTGACAAGAAGTATAATATTGAGCTGAAATTTTAAGTCAGTGATCCCTCTGCCTCAGAACTGCTTGACTCGTGAGACTAGCCAGAATCTTATTTTGGGGGACCACCAAAGGTTATGCTTTTTTGTTATTTTCCATAGTCTATGGGCTTATGCATAATGAATGGTGAAGTTAGTCCACTGCTGTCAAGTGTTCATTGCCCTATTCATGCATGTTTGTCTGAGAGACATTGTTATAAAGCCACGGTTGCAGTACCCATTGTGTGGTGTTTTTCCACATGCGGGAGGTGACATGGTCTTTATGAAGGAAATGCCTCGGAGGCCACAGGCAATTTTCCTATGCTGCTGTAGGCGAGGGCAGAAACTGGATCTCTATCTGATCCTCATCACACACTGAGTAGAACTGGAGCCTTTCTGACTCGTGTTGGGAGCTCACCCAGGGTTCTGCTGACCCCAGCCCTTGGGGTATTTTTACATAATATTTGTTGTGTCTTTGAAGCTTCTACTCTGTGCACAGCACATGCCTGGGTGGCAACTTGTTTTGAGAGAATCCTCAACTCCTAGAATGTGAGAGGTGATTTAGTCCAAGGTCATTATTTTCCTGATCAAGAAACAGGTTCAGAAGGGTGGCTGCATGGCTTGTGGTGACAGAGCGAGTTCTTCCACATACTGGAACTTAAAAAATTACGTCTGAACCTAGTAATTGTACAAGATAGTATGTAATGAAGTTCCCTAAAGCACAATTAAACGGGAAGTGCTTTGCGATGGCAGAGAGGAGAGGAAATCAATGTAAAGTCCTTTGGGAAGATTTAGAAAAGAAACAGGGGGGCTGGTTGGGGTCTCTAGGAATGGGTGGGATTTGAATAGGTAATGGTAAGGAGATGGGCTTTCTGGTGGGGTAAGGGAGCATAATGGAAGGTGTAGAGGAGGGAAGGTGTGGTCAGGCATCGAGTTGGCCAGTCTGGAGCAGTGGAAGGTGTGGCTGGAGGGACGGGCAGGGGCCGGTGGAAGAGAATTTTGACTGAGGAGTTGGTCTGTTTCTTGGGGTTGGTGAGGAGCATGTGAAGCTTCTTAGCTGAGCTGGCTCTTGCTTCTGCAGGGGCGTTTGGGGGAGGGGAGTGCAGGGACTTGCTCCTGGGCGCTGGCTGGGAGCTTGTCGCTGTCCAGGGTGCTGACCTGCCCTTTGAAAGATTTTTCTCCCCAATGATGCCAGGCTCAAAGGTAAAGCCGGGGAATGCTTAGAACAACCCAAAAGGATTAGAAAACAATTGTGTCCAGTACTAGGTTGCACGTGTCCATTCTGGCTGTAAACTGGTTTACAGCATCTGACTTCACAGTCCTTGTGATGAAAGCAAAAGTGTGGGCTGGGAAACGAGTAAATGCCTTCTTAAGAGGGAGAGACCATGTGTGTGCACTTGTACATGCTAACATGACCCGATCTGTAGCCCTGTAAACTTTGCCTTAGAGTCTTTCTGTACATGAGAATCTTAGCATCTACGTTCTTTCACTGTGAAAAATGGACTCCTACTCAACATTTCAGTGTACCTAAAACCTCTCCCGCTAACTCAGAGAGAGTAACAGACATTCCTGGCAGACCCTACTCATTTCGTCAAATGAAACATCTAAATGTTCAATACTAGTGCCATCCAGCAGAAATGTTCTGTATTCGTGCTGTCCAACACGGTAGCCCCAGCCACATGTGGCTGCTGAGCACGTGACATGCAGCTAACGTGACTGAGAATGGAATTTCTCTTTAAATTTAGTGTGATTTCGCCCTGACTGGTTTGGCTCAATGGATAGAGCGTTGGCCTACGGACTGAAGGGTCCCGGGTTCGATTCTGGTCAAGGGCATGTACCTTGGTTGCGGGCACATCCCCAGTAGAGGGTGTGCAGGAGACAGCTGATAGATGTTTCTCTCTCATCAATGTTTCTAACTCTCTATCCCTCTCCCTTCCTCTCTGTAAAAAATCAATAAAATATATTTTTTAAAAATAAATTTAATGTGATTTAAACAGCCATAGGTGACTAGTGGCTGCTGTATTGCACCGCACAGCTTTACAGTCAGAACATCGTCCCTTGCCTCTGGTCCTTCACACCTACACGTCTGGGGTGTGGAGGAAAGTGGACTTTGAATGCGGGTGAGTTTGAACTTTCCTGGAGAAAGCCCCTGAATGTGAACCGAAAGTCTGCGTGTGGCTCTGAGTTTTGCCCTGACTTACTTCTTGTCGGAGTGAAAACGCACCACAGTTTTCAAGGGTGGAGAGAAGGCTCCTTGAATTCTGGCTGGGGGACCAGGACCTGATCCACGACATTTTGGCTCCTTGAATGGGCGAGCAATGCAGTGTGTTTGGCCCAGGAAGTTTGCTCTGGGGTGAAGTGGCGCCCAGATGTTGTGCTGCGTCAGGTGGGCATCCAGCAGAGAGAAGTTCCTGGTCCTGGGACAGCTCCCCTTCTAACCCCAGGCACCCCTATGTCCTGTTTACTTGGTGTAGTGGACATGGCTCAGGACGGGGGAATGGGTGAGTAGTAGAGGTGCCAGAGGGGAAATGCTTTAAATGCCAATCAATAAGTAAGTAATAATAGCTTGTCAGAAGACTGGAGGGGAGCGTCCATTGTGTTGGCACATGCTGGTGCCCGTAGGTCTGCCTAACCTTATCACAAACATGCCGGCTTTCCTGGGTCTCTGTCTAAGTCTTCCCCTGGGTAAGTCTGATTTCCTAAACCCGGGTGCATGCTTTCTGTAGCCAGGCCTTATAGTTTTATTGTTTCCTCCTACAGAATCTCAGTGTGCTGATAGTAATCCTTTATAAACACCTGCTTGCGAGCAGCCCTTTGTGAGCCTGGAGCTATGGCCTTGACTCCCGGAAAGTGTGTGCACGTGCATACAAATAACATTTATCGAGCCCCTGCTGGTGTGAGTCTCTGCACTTGGGACTGTGGACAGTGACAAAAGGAGGAGCCAAGGAGGCTTGCTCTCCGTCTACTGGGAGAGCAAAAGGCAGGCGTGTGTGAAAAATGACACACACACATACCCAAATGACAGAAACAAAGACGCGGTAGCCAGGATCGGAGCTGGGGGTGGGGTGCAGCGAGATTGAGAGGCCAGATTATGTGTGTGTCTCTGTCTGGGCTTCTCTTGAGGATTCCCTCCTTCATGAGGCTGAGCTGGTACCAGCCACCTCCGTGCCTGCGGGGACAGTGCCGCCTTTATGGTGGGGCAGGCAGCTCGCTGCTGCACTGGGGCTGTGCTGAGGCCGTACTGTCCTGAGCTCTGGGAGAGGGGGAGGGGAGGGGGAGGAGTCGAGAGAGAGAGAGAGAGAGAGAGAGAGAGAGAGAGAGAGAGAGAGAAAGAGAGAGACCTGTGTGGAAGAGAAAGAAACTCCCTTCTTATCACTTACATGGTGACAAGGCCTAGCCTGGTTGCAGAAGGGGCTTGTTGGGACTCCAGCAGCTCTTGTGCATGGAGCCCTGTGGTGCAGGCCCGGGTGCGGCTCTGGAGGAGACGAGAGGCACCGTGTGTGTGTGTGGGGGGGGGGTGGCTCCCACAAAGTCACCTGAGCCCCTTGCTCTGCTCTCAGGGGATGGGCGCTGCCTGGCAGGGAGCAGGTGGGCTGCGTCTCCCAACTGGGGCTGGGGAGGGACTTCTCTGGCTGACTCGCAGGGAGGAGCCTGGCCTTTTCCATCCTCCTGCACTCGAGTCACCTGGGTTCTTGCTGAAGTGCACATGCAGAGTCAGGAGGTCTGGATAGGGCCTGGGGTTCTGCATTTTGGACAGCCTGCCAGGTAATGCCATTACCCCTCCACATGGGTTTTCAACCTGGTAATATGCTAGCCCAACCTAGGGAGATTTTAAAATGTTCTGCTACTGGGCTCTGGCTGGTTTTTCTAAGTGGTTAGAGCATTGGCCTGTGGACCAAAGGGTCGCGGATTTGATTCCCGGTCAAGGGCACATACCTCGGTTGCAGGTTTCCCAGCCCTAGTTGGGGTGCTTTCGGGAAGCAACCAATCGATGTGTCTCTCTCATGTTGATGTTTCTCTCTCTCCTCCCCCCCTTCCCTTCCACTCTCTCTAGAAATCAATGGAGAAAATATCCTTGGGTGAGGATTAAAAAAAATGTTCTGATGGTGGGACCCACTCTACCCCACGTAAACCACCATCTCCGAGAGTTGGGTCTGGGCACTGGGATGCTGGGAAGGCTCTGCAGGTGGCTCTGCTACACAGCCAGGCCGAGCAGCACCGGCTCCCTGCATGGTTTCCCTCCTCCCTCTGATGTTCCCGCTGGCTTTACCTTCCTTCCCCCAAGAGACTGGAAGGGCCTGGAGGGCAGAGAATGTCTCCTATCACGTGACCAGTGCTGGCCCTTAGTAGTTCTCGGTCAGCATGGGGTGGTTCACTCGGCGGGTGACAGCGTGATGCCCGGGGCTCTGTCCTGTGGATGCACCATCAGCCACGAGGGACCAAAGGAGGAGGCTGGCTTGGAACAGGCCAGAGGGGCTTCTAGTGCCTGGAACCTGGTAAACTTCCAGGAGATATGTGTTCAGTGGGTGGTTATTCCAGTGTGGGTGACAGAAAGGATAGGGAGCTGAAGACCAGAAGGATAGGGATCTAAAGAGTAAGTTATTTCACCTTCCTTAGCCTTGGTTTTTCTCAGTGGTAAAATGGCTACCGAACAGGGGTTTTAAATAAGAACAATACAGGAGAAAGGGCGCTGTCAGTGCTGCTGTTGTACAGATAAGCAGCCATGTAAGAATTCACTTTAAAATTGGCAGGGCTAAGCCATAGCTGTCAGTCCTCTGACCCTGGTTCTCATAGACCTCCCAGGTCTGTCCCACCACGTGCCTCGGTCTCCAGAACAAGGCACTCAGGGTGCCGTTGACTGGATACCTACTATGTGTCAGGGCCTGTGCCAGATGCTTGGCTTTATCATCCTGCGGACTCATCACAACCCTTGGGTTGGATGTTATTCTCATGACACTGAGAAAATGGGGGCTCAGAATGGGGACCAACTTGCCCAAGTGGCTCAGCTCTGAGTGGCAGAGCTGGGAGCGGATCTGATTCCCAAGTCTAACCTGGCTCACTAGCCAACAGACAGCCCTGGGCTCCCACACGGGCTGATGGCACCTGCGTTCGAGAAGCTTCGTGGTCTGCGAGTCACTTGTATTGAAGGGTGACAGGAGAGTCTGGGCATCGCGGGCACTCCAGGCTGCCGTAGGAATGTCAGGGTCTGATGGCACCCCGGCTCTCTGAGTCTTGGCGATACTGCTCTGTGAGGCCTCTGTCCCCAAGGCAGAGGCTGGGACACCCTCCCCGTAGAAGAGTCACCACCTGCCCCTGTGGCCCCCTCTGCCCACAGACACTGAACCCAGCTCTTGTTCGTCTCGCCTCCATAGGCTTACTTTTCATTTCGGTGCGAAAAGAAAATGGGAGCATGAAAGCGGACAGAGCCACAGCCTCCCCTCGTCCAGATGAATGTCAACAGGATATTTTCCTTGCTGTGCTCCCACCTGGAGCGGGACCCTCTCCTCCCATACGTTTAGCACGGAGAGGGGGGGCCCAGAGTTGGTGGTCCTCCTGCCCCCTCGCCAGCGCCAGCAATGCTGCTGTATTGCAAGGGCATGTTCTGGCCGAAGTCAGCCTGGCTAAGCTGGTCAGTAAAAGAGAGGGGAGGGCGGATTCGCATGGTCTGACCAGTTACCGGGCGGGGGGGACCCAGCTAGTCCAGGTGCTTATCTGTCTGTACCTGGAAGGCTTCTTTCACTCAGGGCCTTATCAGCGATTAGCTGAGACTAACCGAGTCCACACTGAGAAAGAATACAGTGGGGCCTTGACTTACGAGTGTCCCAACTAACGAGTTTTTTGAGATACTAGCTGTCTCTCTGCCGATTTTTTGCATTGAGTTGATAGAGTAATTTGAGTTAACGAGCTCCTTAACGAGCTCGGTCTCGGAACGAATTAAACTCGTAAGTCAAGGCCCCACTGTACATACGGTTCAGCAGACAGGCTACGCAAGCCTGACTACACGGGCACTGCACCCAGCTCATGGGATTTCCAGTGCTCATCACGGAGACACGGCTGACTGCTCCCGTCTGGCCCACGTTCGTCCTCTTGCTGGGTTCTGACTTGGCTGATTTTCTCTTCTGTCTCCCATGAAACTGCTGGGACATTGCTTTCCTGTATGGGAGTGCCGGAAGCCGGTCCATCCTTGCTGCTTGACACAGTCGCTGCAAGAAAGAAACATCTGCACAGCATATGTTTCAATGGACCTGGCGTATATAGCATACTGTTCTTAATATGTTTGCTCCCCTTAGCGCCATGTGTTTTAACCAAGGTCACCTCTCCAAGAAAGGTTGTTTCCCCAGGTGGGGATCTTTCCCTGAGGTTAGGGAGGGGATACAACCCCTTAATTAAGCGCCAGGCGGGTAGTTAAGCTACATAATCTTTACTCCCTGGAATGGAGATAAGAAACGCCCTAACCTTTGTAATAGAAATTGACAGGATTAAAATCGGCTGATATAAATATGGATGTAACAAGACAATAAACATCAGATCCTCATCAGTTCCTAACCAGAACTCCGACCAGAACTTTGGTTGGAGATCCTGGCTAGAGGTCCTGACTAGGCTGCTGATCAACTGAAGGCTGTCTTCGTGTCATTCCTTCTTCGCCGACTCCGTCCACACCTTTGGGGACCCCAGCAAACATATTAAGAACAGTATGCTATATACGCCAGGTCCATTGAAACATATGCTGTGCAGATGTTTCTTTCTTGCAGCGACTGTGTCAAGCAGCTTTCGGCATGGGAGCCAGGGTTGCAACATCCAGAACTTTCTTAAGCGTTGTTTATGAAACGTTCAAAGTTTAATGTTAAGTACAGAGGGTTTATCCATTGTGTGGCTTCAATATTTCCTCTGCTGAATCCCCGTTTTCTGTTTTGGCCCTTGTCCCTCTGTCTTTCTCTTTGAGTGTCCCCGGGGTTTTCTGTTTCTGAGAACTGTTTCCTGTCTCCGGTTCTGCGTGGTCAGCAAGCTACTCCTCTGATAGGAATAAGGATTCCAGTTCGGCCCCATCACCCCTGGACCTGCCTGAGTGACACCAGCAAACACCCCATCTGACTGCAGAGGTCTGGGGTCTTTGTGCTTAATCTCTTCACTCCCACAGGCCCATGGCAACCCCAGCACAACCCATCCTGAGTGTTTTAGGAATCAGCATGAAGCAAGCCCACTGGGGTCCTGGGACTTGGATGAGTTTGGCTGGTGCCCCCCTCCCCCAATCCCTGAGGTCTCTGACCCTTTTTCTTCTCTGTCTGGCTGCCTTCAGCAGCAGGGCCATCAATGGGTTGTCATGCTGAACTGACAGTTGGGAGTCTAGGGGGAGGCTGAGGTTAAAGGAGATGTAGCAAACGACTATGAATGCTGTGTGCTGGGCCCTGCTAGAAGGTTCTGGAAGGCTGGTGCAGGAGTGGGGTCAGGGCCTGGGTCAGGTGTTGGCCCCAGTCTCAGTCAGGCTGGGAAAACCCTTTCTGAACATAGTGAATGGTTCTTCTATGTTCCTGAAACCTTGAAAAATGAAGAGGGAGCTCATAGATGGCACCATAAGAAATTGCAGCTGGGGCTTCTGAGAGCAAGAATGCTTTGTTCCTCAGCGGGCTGGTGATGGCATCTGGGGTCTACCCAGATGCTGACATGTCGGGGACAGACCAACACAGGCCAAGGACTGCTCCCTGGTCCTGAAGGATGTTCTGTTGGTTAGGACCGTTCACGTGTCTTAGATTGTCGGCTTTCTCCCCTTCCTCCCCTCCCCAGGTTTGTTTTCTCAGCTCATGCTGTGGAGTGCATGCATTTGGTCTTGGAAGTAGAAGGTAGTGTCAAA
>NW_005876901.1:0-9299 GCF_000147115.1 Myotis lucifugus | reverse complement strand
GAAAGAAAGAAACAAAGAGAGAGGACCCAAATAAAATCAGAAATGAAAGAGGTGAAGTAACAACTGACAACACAGAAATACAAAGAATTGTAAGAAAATACTACGAACAACTGTATGCCAATAAGCTGGACAACATGGATGAAATGGACAAATTTCTAGAAAAATATAATATTCCAAAACTGAACAGGAAGAATTAAAAAACCTGAATAAATTGATAACAACTAATGAAATTAAAGCAGTAATCCTATCTAATAAAAGAGTAATATGCAAATTAACCGCCACTCCACAGCAAAGATGGCGATGCCCATAGCAGCCCAGGTGGGACGCTGGTGGTGTCGCCCCGGCAACGCGAGCCCAGCAGGCAAGCGTGGACTGCAGGCAGCACCCAGCAGGGCCTGGTTGCCCATCGCCATGGTGTGGAGCAGGAGGCCCCGCAGAGAGCAGAGAACCATGGGGAGCAGGATTAAGCCATCAGTAGGACATCCCTTGAGGGCTCCCGGATTGGAGAGGGTGCAGGTTGGGCTGAGGGGACCCCCACCCCCCCGTGCACGAATTTCATGCATCGGGCCTCTAGTAATAATAATAATAAAAAATTCCCAGCAAACTAAAGCCCTGGTCCGGATGGCTTCACAGGGGAGTTTTACCAAACATTCAAAGAAGAACTAACACCTATCTTTTTCAAACCATTTCAAAAAATCCAAGAGGCCCAGCTGGCATGGCTCAGTGATTTAGCATTGACCTATGAACCAGGAGGTCACGGTTAGATTCCCGGTCAGGGCACATGCCCGGGTTGCAGGCTCAATCCCCAGGGTCAGGTGTGCAAGATGCAGCTGATCAATGACTCTCTCTCATCATTGATGTTTCTATCTCTCCCTCTCTGAAATCAATAAAAATATTTTTAAAAAATCCAAGAGGCCAGCATTATTCTAATTCCAAAACTAGATAAAGACAGTACAAAAAAAGAGAATAACAGACAGTATCCATGATGAACATAGATGCTAAAATCCTCAACAAAATATTTACAAATCAAAGTATATTCTAAAAGTTATACAACATGACCAGGTGGGATTTATTCCAGGATGCAAAGCTGGTACAATTTTCATGAATCAATAAATGTGATACACCACATGAAAAAACGAAAAGACAAAAATCACATGATGATAATAATAGATGCAGAAAAAGCATTCAGCAAAATCCAACACACATTTATATATATATAAAACTTAAGTGACCAAACAACCAAACCACCAGTCAACCGGTTGCTATGATGCGCATTGACCACCAGGGGACAGATGCTCAACACACAGGATCGGGTTCCCTCCTGTCTGGATTGGGCCTGCGGGAATCAGGCCAAAACTGGCTATCTGACATCCCCCAAGGGGTCCCGGATTGCAAGAGGGTGCAGGCCAGGCTGAGGGACCCCACCAGTGCACGAATCCATGCACCAGGCCTCTAGTTTTTGATAAAAACTCTCAGCAAAGTGGAAATACAGGGATCATACCTCAAGATAATAAAGGCCATATATGACAAACCTACAGCCAACATCATACTCAATGGGAAAAAACTAAAACCGTGTGCCCTAAGAACAGGAACAAGACAGGAATATCCCCTTTCACCACTCTTATTCAACATAGCACTGGAAGTTCTAGCCACAGTGATTAGAAAAAGAGAAAAAATAAAAAGCCAAATTGGAAAGGAGGAAGTAAAACTGCCATTATTTATACATGACATGATATTGTATATAGAAAACCCTAAAGACTCCACCAAAACACTATTAGATTTAATAAGTGAATTTAGCAATGCAGCAGAATACAAAATTAACAACCAGAAATCAATGAAAATTTTATATACCAATAATGAACTCTCAGAGAAACCAAGATGGTGGCATAGGTAAACACCGGAAATTGCTGCCTCGCACAACCACTTCAAAAATACAACTAAAAGACAAAACGGACATCATCCAGAACCACAGGAAGGTTGGCTGAGTGGAAATTCTACAACTAGAAGGAAAGAGAAAAGCACACTGAGACTCAGAGGAGGTGCGGAAGTAAAGTGCAGAGGTACAGAGGTGCATGTGGAAAGGGCTGGCAACTGAGGACGTGGTTGTCTTTTTCAATCGGGAGGGAGGCACAAGCTCCTGACTGCTCTGAACTCCAGTTCCGGGCGAGTCTCTGGGGACCCAGACTCATATGGAGAGAAACTGGACTGTCTGGCATCGAGCAGAACTTGAGGGTGGCTTTCTCTCAGAGGTGCTTGCAGCGATTACCCCAGGACACTGAGACCCGGGGCCTCTTAGGGCAGGGCTGAGGATCAGCCATAGCTGTTTGCTCTGCCCTGTTGATTCCCTGAGACCCCACCCCACCCAAGCTGTGAGCAGAGGCTTTTGCATATGAATGGCCTGGCCCTTTGCAATCTGAAAATTACCTAACAAACTGCAGCTGAGTCAGAGAGACCCAGAACATCCAAAAGAAGGCCGAAGGCCCCACAGCAGCTTGCATTGCTTCACAGCTGGGCCTCATCTGGGCACCTCCAAACCCCAAACAAAGAAGAGGAATCTGCAGATCTCTCCATAGCTCCTGCTGGGTAGCCTCAGGCAGAGGCTAAATTAGCACCTCCTTAGAGATCCAAGAGCCAGTGTACCCAGTAGTCAGAGTGGGACCATCCAGATTACAACTCCTCAGATCCATAAGGGACACACTCAGGGGGCAGACTCAGTGAGCACCAAAGCCCCACTGAAGCAAGTCTTGCCCCATAGGGTGTCTCCAGCACAGAAGTTCTCCCACCGTAGACACAGCTGATTCTCCAGCCAATTGGCCTGGAGGTCAATTCCTCCCAGTGATACCTACAACAATCAAGGCTTAACTACAACAAGACTGTGCACAAAGCCCACAAAGGGGTGCACCAAGAGTGTCCACCTCAGGTAATTGGGGAGGCTGAGCCACTGGGCCCTATAGGACACCTAGCACACAAAGCCACTCTATCAACACAGGGAAGCAGACAAAATGTGGAGACAAACAGGTCACAAATGACAGAAATGGAGGAAAACAAACTACTGGATATAGAGTTCAAAACCATGGTTATAAGGTTTTTCAAGAATTTTCTAGAAACCGCCAATAAATTTAGTGAGACCCTCGATAAATCTAGTGAGACCCTTGAGGATATGAAAAAGGACCAACTAGAAATTAAGCATACACTGACTGAAATAAAGAATATCATACAGAGATCCAACAGCAGACTAGAGGATCACAAGAATCAAGTGAAAGGTTTGAAATATGAAGAAGCAAAAAGCACCCAACCAGAAAAGCAAAAAGAAAAGAATCCAAAAATATGAAGATAGTGTAAGGAGCCTCTGGGACAACTTCAGGCATACCACATCCGAATTATGGGGGTGCCAGAAGAAGAGAGAGAGAAAGATATTGAAAACCTATTTGAAGAAATAATGACAGAAAACTTCCCCTACCTGGTGAAAGAAATAGACTTACAAGTCCAGGAAGCACAGAGAACCCAAAACAAAAGGAATCCAAAGAGGACCACACCAAGACACATCATAATTAAAATGCCAAGGGCAAAAGACAAAGAGAGAATCTTAAAAGCAGCAAGAGAAAAACAGTCAGTTACCTACAAGGGAGTACCCATATGATTGTCAGCTGATTTCTCAACAGAAACTTTGCAGGCCAGAAGGGAGTGGCAAGAAAGATTCAAAGTGATGAATAGCAAAGACCTACAACCAAGATTACTCTACCCCAGCAAAGCTATCATTTAGAATTGAAGGTCAGATAGAAAGCTTCACAGATAAGTAAAAGCCTAAAGGAGTTCATCCCCACCAACCCAGTATTATATGAAATGCTGAAAGGTATTCTTTAAGAAGAGGAAGAAGACCATTTGCAAAAGCATGGATGGAACTGGAGAGCATTATGCTAAGTGAAATAAGCCAGTCAATGAAAGAAAAATACCACATGATCTCACTCATTTATGGATAATAAAGATCATTATAAACTGATGAACAAAAATAGATACAGAGGCAGAGTGGCATCGAACAGACTGTCAAACTACAGGGGGAAGACCGGGGAGGGTTGCGGGGTGGGTAAGAGATCAACCGAAGGACTTGTATGCATGCATATAAGCATAACCAATGGACACAAAACACTGGGGGGTAGGGGAGGCAGGGGGAAAATCAAGGGGGGGAAAAAAAGGAGACATATGTAATACTCTTTGTAATACTTTAAGCAATAAAACAAAATTTAAAAAATAATGAATTCTCAGAAAGAGAAACTAAAAAACAATCCCATTTACCATTTCAACAAAAAATTAAGATACTTAGGAATAAATTTAATGAAGGAGGTAAAAGACCTGTACTTGGAAAACTATGATGTTGAAAAAAGAGACACAGGAAAATGAAAACAAGTAGAAAACTATACCATGTTCTTGGACTGGAAGTATTAACATCATTAAAGTGTCTGTACTACCCAACGCACTTTATAGATTCAATGCAATCCCTATTAAAATACCAACAGCATATTTCAAAGATCTAGAACAAATATTCCAAAAATGTATATGGAATCTAAAAAGACCCCAAATAACTGCAGCAATTTTGAGAAAGAAGAACAAAGTTGGAGGGATCACGATACCAGATATCAAGTTTTACTACAAAGCCACTGTTCTCAAAACTGCCTGGTATTGGCAAAAGAACAGACATATAGATCAATGGAATAGAATAGAGAACCCAGAAATCGACCCAAACCACTATGCTCAATTAATATTTGACAAATGAGGCAAGAGCATGCAATGGATTAAAGACAGTCTCTTCAATAAGTAGTGTTGGTTCAACAGTCTGTTCATGTTTCTATGACACTGGGCCTATTTGTTTGTTTGTTTGTTTTTTGGTCTGGGAAGGTCTTTATTTCTCCTTCAATTTTATTTATTTGTTATTTCTTCAAATAAATTATCAACCTCTTGCTCTCTATTTTTTTCCTTCTGGTACCCCCACGATGTGAATGTTGTTATGCTTCATTTGTCTCAGAGGTCCCTTAAGGTATTTTTATTTTCTCGAATTATTTTTAATTCTCTGATTGGGTGTTTTCTGCTACCTTACCTTCCAAATTATTGATATGGTTCTCTGCTTCATCTAATCGGCTGTTGGCTTCTTCTAGTGTCTCCTTCTCCTTCTCCTCCTTCTCCTTCTCCTTCTCCTTCTCCTTCTCCTTCTCCTTCTCCTTCTCCTTCTCCTTCTCCTTCTCCTTCTCCTTCTCCTTCTCCTTCTCCTTCTCCTTCTCCTTCTCCTTCTCCTTCTCCTTCTCCTTCTCCTTCTCCTTCTCCTTCTCCTTCTCCTTCTCCTTCTCCTTCTCCTTCTCCTTCTCCTTCTCCTTCTCCTTCTTCTTCTTCTTCTTCTTCTTCTTCTTCTTCTTCTTCTTCTTCCTCCCTTTGCTGGAACCCAGTGTGTCTGTGATGAGATTTTGTGCACTGGCCCTTTAAGAGGGTGCCTGTGTTTTCATCAGACTCCTATTTTTACCTGGAAGACAGAATTTCCACTGACTTTCACAGCCAGTTTTTATTTGGGCCCTTCTTCCTGGCTCTGGCTCTTAGGGTTGGAGAGCCCAGAGGTGGGTTGAGACCCCTCACTCCTCAGAGGGTACTTTCTTGTGTGTAATCCTTACTCCTCGGGTGAGGATATTTTTTCCATTGATTTTTTTAGAGAGTGGAAAGGATGGGGGTGGGGGCGGGGAGAGAGAGAGAGAGATTGTGTTACCCTCTGCTCTCACTCTAACCACTGGAGCTGGGGATTGAACCTGCAACCAAGGTACGTGCCCTTGACCAGGAATCAAACCCATGACCTGCTGGTGCTCTAACTACTGAGCCAAACCAGCCAGGGCCTCAGATGGTACTTTTGCAGCTGAGATATTCCCTCCAGATTCTCAACTGTATCATGTGTGTGCAGGGCCAGCCTTTGCCTCTCCACTCTTACCAGTCTCAATGTGGCTTCTTCTGTAACCCTTAATTATAAGACTTTTGTTCAGCTAGTCTTCAGTTGGTTATGCAGGCTGATTGTTTTATAATTTAGTTGTAATTCTGGTGAGGTACTGGGAGAAGGTGAGTGTAAGTTCCACCTACTCTGCCACCATCTTGTGGTTGTTGTTTTTTACCCTGGAGTTAATTTGTTTTGGGTTTCTGTTCTCTTTGTTTAGTTTTCTATATAAGTTTACTGTTAAGTTAACCACTCACTCAGCAAATTGTCCAGCTACCCTATTAAGGTGTTTAGATGCATCACATATTCTCTCAGTTTCAATTTCTTGGTACCACATCTCCTGAATCTCTTTGGCCTGCTCCTTCTTCCCCTACCTGGTGCCTATCTGGGGCCTGGGAATTTCCTTCATTTCATTCCTTTGTTGTTGGATTTTCTATTTTCTCTATGCCAGGCCTTTCTTTCTCTTGATTTTCTTTCAGTATGGCAATACACAACCTCCAGAGATTTATGAAAAGGGGTATGTGGAAGAGAGTCTTTTTTTTGAGAACTTACATGTCTGTATTTATTTTTATACCTGATTGATAGTTTGGCTGGGTATAGACTTTTAGGCAGGAAATAATTTTCCTTATGCTTTTCATCCACTTATTTACAATTCTAGATATAGCCAGTGCTGCCATTTTTGATGCCTTGAGGAGTCTCTGGTGTCAGTTGAGTGAGTTCTTACCTTTCCCTATTGCTGATTTAAGATTCAGCTTTTTGTCAAGTTCCTGTTCCCAATAGTCTATAGGGCTGTCTTGGGGCAGAAGGAAAATATGGGACTTATGGTCTCAGAAGTCAAAATCAGAAGCTATAGGGGGACTTTCAGGGAAGCAGGGTTCAACATTATGTGAAGACCTTTCTCATAGAGCTCTGAAGGGTCCTCTTTGAAGGAGGGAAGCTGTTATCAAGAGAGGCTAGAAGACCACTTGGTAGAGGTGTCAATGAAGGACTTCCTGACTCTCTAAAGGGTTGTTCTTATAGGTCCTATAGTCCCATTCAGCTGGAGTCTGAATTAAAAACCTCTACATTCCCAATCAGGGTCCCCATCAGGGGAGAAATGCTCAATAGAATCTACGAATTAGATTCCAGGAGTTGAAGTTGAAGGTCCCAACCATCTGCAGAGATGGGCTCTCACAGGCTGAGAGAAGGACCTATCTTTTAGGGGCGCAGCATTGGCCTCCAGCCCTCGTAAAGCCAATGAACAGAACATCTCTGGATCAATTCACCCCAAATCCATCCATTAAGGCCAATTTGCCTAAAGATCATTTCACCAAAGGCCACATTTCCATTATCATTTGTAAAATACAGTGACAAGAAGACTACACCCCATAAAATGTTCCTTAGATCCAATAAATAAATTGATACACTTGGTAAAATTGGAGAAGCTTTAAAAAAATTGCCTTTTTTTTTTTTAAGACTAGCCTGCTTCTGAGAGGCATCATCCTGGCAAAGACATCCGGGTGTTTCTCTTCTCTGCCCTTTTAGAGGTCTCCTTGGGTCCTTGGCTTTGTCACTGTTAAAGGCAGAGAAATACCAGTTCAATGATTTCATAAACACATTAGCATTTAGATATGGCCTCTCTCTCACCATGTCACAGGAAGAATGAAGTGTGAGGATGCAGATTGCTTCCTAATAGCTCTTTCTAGCCCTGGCCTCTTTCCTGGCTTCTATGAGTCCAGCAGCCTCATGAACTCTGCCTCCAATTGTCACATGGTACCACAGACCCTTCACCTCTGTCTCAGATCAGGTTTCCTGAAGCAGAGCCTGAGACAAAGGTTTGAGTGTGTGTCGGTTGGTTTATAGAGTGCTCTCCGGAGAACCCTGGAGGGGAAGGGGAGCAGAGCCAGGAAGTGGGAAGGAGCTTAGCCAGAATGTGCTCTCAGCCTGATCTACCGGGAGCTCTAGGGGAATAAATGGCATCACCGAGTTAGTTCTCGCTCAAGGCAAGGGCTGGAGGCCTTTTGTCTCTCAGACTGCCTCACAGAGAGGCTGTAATCAGAAGAGGCTAATTCTGAAGGCACCATGGAAGGGGCAGATGTGAGTCTTTAGTAATCAACATTCATAGCGGCTGGTGCACTGACTTAGTAATAGTGTGACAGATCAGGGACTCAGGTTCTTTCCTCTTTCTGCTCAGCATCCTGAGTGCTAGTTTATTCCCTGCATCCCATTGCGTGCTCCCCAGTGAACTGCCATGTACCCACATAACTATGGTTCTAGCACTAGTTTGTTCAAAGAACGCATATTCATTTCCTAGGGCTGCCATCACAAGTACCATGGACCCGGGCACTCAAACAACAGACATTTATTCCCTCACTGTCCTGAAGGCTGGAAGTCTGAGATTAAGGTGTTGGCAGGGTTAGTTTCATTGAGGCCTCTCTCCTGGGCTTGCAGACGACCGTCTTCACCCTGTGTGTTCACTTGGTTGTCTCTCTGTGTATGTCTGTGTCCTAAATCCTGTTCTTATAAGGACACTAATCCTATTGGATTAGGGCCCACTCATTTGAACTCATTTCACCTTGGTTACCTCTTTAAAAGACCTCTCTCCAAATACAGTCACATTCTTCGGACTTCAACATAGTGACACAGTTTAGCCCAACCAGAGGGAAAGAGACAATCCTTCTCATGTTTCTCTCTTGTCCAAAATGAAAATTTCCCCCAGGAGTCCGAGGCAGACTTGAAAAGCACTGAACATTAAGTGCAACTGGGAGGGTGGAAATGACCAGGAGGCCTGGATCAAGTCCCAGCTTTGTTACCCAGACTGCGTGTCCCAGGACAATCGGCCTCCCTCCCTGGGTCTCCATCCACCTATAAAATGAGGGTGATATACTAATGACATAAATGATAGTAACAGCTACTATTTATTGAGCGTGAATTCATTGTCAGGTCGGGCACTGCGATTTCCTCCCAGCAGCTGGCAAGGGTGGCGTTTCAGGCTGGCTCAGGACCCAGGCTCGTTCTAACGCCTGCCTATGCGGCGAAAACCTTTTGCATCCACACCGCTCTTGAAGATGCCTTAGGCCACCCACTAAGTGCTGTGTACCCCAGTTTTGTATTCACAGCCTTGTGCACAAATGGGTATGCAAAAACACAGGATGTATAAAAGCATTGTATCTGTTTTTAGACACTGTTTAAGTGGAATCTACCTGTGTCCTGTGACTGGCTTTTCCTCTCTCACAGTGTTGGTGAGACGCCGCCACACTGATGAATGGCGTTGTTGCTGTTTCATCCTCTCCCTGTGAACGGACTTTTGGGCTGTTTCCAGGAGTGTTGTTCCTGTGGTTGTGGACATTCAATCGGT
>NW_005876900.1:0-9301 GCF_000147115.1 Myotis lucifugus | reverse complement strand
GTGCAGCCCATGCCCCTAGATTCAGAAAGTGAATTTTATCCACATCCACACTAGTCTTGATCCATAGGTTGTTAGCCCTGGCAAGCTCCTATGGATTGTCTGGCTTTCTACAGCAGGAAAGTGGAGAGACAGGTAGGGTGAGGTATCTGATACTGCAAATAGTGACAAACCCTGGACCATAAGCCACCTCTCCTGATTTCTCTTCACTGCGTTACACTGTTGACTTTTCTTCATTCAAAGAAAGTTTGAAAGTAAAATTACAATATTTTTAAAAGATCACTCTTAAGTGGAAAAGGAAAGCTTTGTGATATTTTAATCTAGGTAAATGAAAATATATCATTCAGGGAAATTTATTCTAAATTTTATGGTTCATCCAAAGAGATGGACCTTGAAGCCTCTTTGTAGATGGTTTGTTCTGACCTAACTTCCACATCACTAGTCTTCTCTTTAGCTGGTATAAAACACATACCTTGACATCTAGTCTTAAATATTTATTCCTATTTAATTTAAAATCTGAATCTAATACCTTCAGTACCTGAATCTTCTATGAGTCTTCTTCCTATTATCAATTTTCCCTTTTAATATTTGATCTCTTTTGATCTTTTTACATTTCTGGCTTTTTATTAAGTGAAAGCTGGACCTTTTATATAAAAAAGTTTAGGGAAACTTTGAGGCTCTGAATAATGTTATAATCCTTAGAGAGGATTTATATATATATTTTTGAGGGTATTTAAGTGATTCTTATCCAATGTGTAGGACTTCAATGAGTGATGTTAGGATAAATCACTGCAATACAATTCAAGTGTTTCAAACCCAGATTTAATTTTTATGAGAATTTGAGTACAATCAAGATACTTTTTTATCCTATCATGTAGCTCTTTGGGCATCCCAACTGAAAGACTGCTGTTTTAAGAGCTTTTTCTTCTTGGCAAATCCAGATCTTCAATTTTTGTTTGTCTAGTCTTTTGTGATTATTAAGTACCAGAGGCCCAGTGCACGATATTTGTGCACTGGGGAGTGGAGGGGAGGTGTTTTCCTCAGCCTGGCCTGCGCCCTCTCACAGTCGGGGACCCCTCGCTCCTTACCATCTGCCTGCTGACTGCTCCTTACCACTTGGCTCACTGCTCCTTAGCACTGCAGTGGAGACAGGAGAGGCTCCTGCCACCTCCCGCTGCGCTCACCAGCCGTGAGCGCAGCTTCTGGCTGAGCAGTGCTCCCCCTGTGGGAGCACACTGATCACCAGGTGGCAGCTCCTGCATTGAGTGTCTGCCCCCTGGTGGTCAGTGCACATCATAGCAACTGGTTGTTCTGGTTGTTCTGCTGCACTGGTTGCTTAGGCTTTTATTATACAGATACTGTTCAATTTCTAAATTCCTCAGGAGCCATTTTAGAATCAGGCTAGGGTTAAAGTAGCATCAAATGTTAATTTGAAATCTCATATTTCTCCTCTCTTTGGCTTTCCAATTCCTTTCAACAATTGTTTTATATCTCTTATTTATTTTTCCTTATTGTGTGTGGTGGAAGCATTGGTCAGATATAAGCTAACCTATTATAGCCAGAAATAGGCATCTTGCACTCAGTTCTTTTTAAATTAAATTTATTGGGCGACATTGGTCAATAGGATCATGTAGGTTTTAAGTGTACATTTCCATGATACATGATCTATATATCGCATTGTGTGCTCACCACCCAAAGTCAGTTTTCAATCAGAAGAAACATTACAACATATATCACTTTTTTGTCAGCATGACACTATATAACACCTTCACTATCCCTGCAAAAAATTCCAGCATAGTATCTCTTTATTTGGTTGCTACTATTATCTTTCTTAACTAGTTACAAATCTATTTTTGGATAACATTTCAGGATTCCAGTGGCTTTCAAGACTGATCCAATATTAAATATCCTAAATGGAATGTACAGGCTATTTATTTTTGCTTAGGCAGCATATACTAGTAAAACAAATTAAAAAAAAAATTGTATACACAAATGCAATGTGATTTGCTTTTTAACTTTTTTTTAAAAAAAGTTAAAGAATTTTATATTGCTTCTTATAAGATCTAAATAGCTTTTAAAATTAGAAAGACTAACACATCAGATTCCCCCTGTGGTCCCACCTTTCTTTTCTTGCTATTTTCCTCCATAAACCATTCACTCCCAATAAACTGATTTAAAAGGTCACCACTTTGAAAAGTACTTTTATTTCCTATGTCAAGCCCTTGGCTTTTGCCATTACTTCTTCCAGGAATATATTCCATTTCTAACATCACTCATTGAAGTCCTATACATTGGGTAAGAATCACTTAAATCGTATAACCCGTATGGTGACTATTAGGATCATATAAGCCCACTTTGAAAGTAAGAAAATGATCCATAATTCTACTAAATATGCATAAACTTTATGTAGCATAATGTTTTGTCTCACAGATATTGTGTCCTTATGTTATTTCACACATTACTGTTATCTCCCTGAAGGCAAGAACCTGGTCCTAAGTTGTATGCATTCTCCATCATTTGAGTGCTTTGCATATAATAGTTTAGTTATAATCAAGTAAAATTATGAGAGCTAGAGATGTTTAAAATTAGATATAGCCAATAATGTGATTATATTGATTCTTATTTTATCTCACAGAATTATGTAAGTTTTTAGGAATTCTTTGTAAAGATTAAGAAAATAATTTATATTATAATGCAAATATAAATTAAGTATAGAAATACAAATAGCACAAATATTGCACATATTACAAACTTTCATATTCTCACCATTTTAATGAAAACAGTATGATATTAGCTCTCATTAGAATGTTCTTAATTAATTTTAACAATAATCTTCCTTTGCTTGATTTTGTTACCATTTCTCAATTCTCCCCATTCATATCAGTTAAAAAGATGAGAACTAAAAACTTCACTGAAAAGCCTTCAGCCTTAACAATATTCTACTGGAAGAACTTCTCTGAGGCTGTAAAATCTGTTTGACATTTTATAAGAATAATAATTTGAGGCTTCAAACTGTTATCTCAAAAAATCACCATCTGCATCAGAGGTAGAAATAAATAAATTTCTACAACATTTTTGGCTTGACAATCATTTATTTTCAGTGACAGCCATTTCTATTTTTAATAGTATTTATCTTTATCAATAGGACAATCAGTCCTCTCAAGGACATACCCTAAATGCAGAAGATCTGTTCTCACAAAGCTGGAGAGCAAGTACTCATGTCATGCAACTCATTTTCTGTTGACATGATAATGAGTGATGGAGTCTTGCTAAATATGATAGACATCGTTTTTTATTTCACACGTTTCCCCACCTGTCAATACTCAGTCCACATGGTATTTGTTTAAGCATTCTGTGTTCTTTCTGCAACTTCTAGTGGAACCAGTTATAAAAATTCAGCAGCCGGAATTTAACTGACAGTTTTCCTGCTGAAACACAGTGCAGAAGGAAACCCAGCTTGCTCTTCCCCACATGCATTTGTTGTGTCATGCCAAATGAAGCACAAAATAATACATGACTGTCAGTTACAGAAGCAAATAGAATTCAGAGATACCCAGGGGGGAAGAAAATGTTGACTGTGCAAGTAAGACTATTTTTATAGTTACATTTTTAACTTCACCGACCTTAACAGAAGGGAAGGAGAGCAGCTTGGGGAGTCGCTGTTCTACTAAAATGCAGATTTACTCACTGCATATATAATATAATGGTTTATTAAAAGCTGAGACCCTATAACATAAGTAGCTGTAGATAAGCTAAAGAAGAAATTTGCTCCTCTAGGTAATCTGAAAATCTTGTTAAATTTCTGTTATAAAGTCATTAATCCCATTTGTGTTTATTTTTCATGGTCAATATTTTCATCTCAGTTTATACATATCGACTTTCATTATGTCATTTTTCTCTTTCTTGATATTCTATAATTGTGTTTTGTTTATATAATATCCATACTCTTACTCACAAATATGGTATTTTTATGAACCATAACATTGAAATAAACTAATTTCTTTCTCTTTCCTAGAATTAAATTTACAGTAATTTCTTTAAATTTCAATATTTATAAGGCATCTATTTAAAATGCACAACTTAATGAGTTTTGTGAGTTGTGCAACTACTGAAGACATGATCACAATTAAGACAGAAAGACACCAGTCACCTACCTAGAGCCTCTGTGCCCCTTTGCAGTTGATCCTTCCTTTTGCCCAGCAATCACTCTTCTGCTTTATTTCTCTGTCAATTCATTTCTATATATAAAACTGATACTATCGTGATACTCTTTCATTTGGCTTTTTTTATCTAATAAAAATAATTTGTGATTCATCTATATGCTTGTCTATTATCAGTCAATCATTGGCTTTTATTGCTTACTAGAGGCCTGGTGCATGAATTCATGCACAGGTGGGGTCCAGCAGGCCCGACCTCATGGGGGCCAATTGGGCAGCAGGGGGGAGGAGACGAGGGAGGTAGGGGGGGCAATCGAGGCCTGATCGGGCCGGTTGGCCACCACAGTGTGCGTCATAGCAACCGGTCATTCCGGTCATGCCATCGTTCCAGTCTCTGGGCTTTTATACATATAGTTATCATTCCATTATATTTTGGGTTTGTTTATCCAGTCACCTGACTCATAGACATTTGAGTTGTTTCTAATTTTTATTCTTGTAAATAAAACTGCTTATAAGTTTTATTTACAAGAATAAAACTTCACTTATAGGTCTCTGTGTAGATATGTTTTTATTTCCCTTGAATAATATATAGGTGTAGAATGGCTGAGTCATATGCTAAGCATATATTATTTCAATTTTTACAAAACTGCCAGAGTTTGTCAAAGGGGTTGTACCATTTTATATTTCCACCAGTAGTATCTGAGAGTTCCAGTTTCTCTACATCTTGGCCAGAAATTTAATATTGAGAATTTTTTTTAAAAAGCTATTCTAGTGAGTATAGTATCTCATTATAATTTTAATGTGCATTTCCCTGACAACTAATGATGTCATATATCTTTTCATGTACTTATTTTCCACCTGTATATTTCCTTTTTTGAAAACCTATTCAAATTGCCCATTTTTTAATTGAGTTATTGGTCATCCTGTTAAGTGGTAAAAGCTCTTTATATAGTCTGAATATACAAATCCACGAGCATACATCTGTATCATGAATATTTTCTTCTAGTCTGGCTTTGTTTTCTTAAGTATTATAAAGACTAAATGTTTTTAAATGTGATAAAAACCAATTTATAAAAAAAAAACACATAATTTTTCTATTGTAGTTTATACTTTTAGTGTACTATAAGAAGTCCTTTCCAGGCCAAGGTCCTAATCAGCCTGTTGTTTACATTTCAGAGTCCTCTAGATTTTGCTTTTGCATATTTTCTGGATTTTTTAGTGGTAAAATTATTGGTAAAGAAAGGCTAAGTGGGCTCACTCCATCTTGGGTGCTTATCTTCTAATATAATTTTGAGACACCAGAAAAAACTATATACGTTAAGGAAATCTCTCTCAATTGAGGTCATAATGATTTAGACATGGAAATTAAAGATGTTCTGGAAGTCTGAGATAATTTAAATATATGGACAATAGCACTTAAGGCATAATAGTGCTGATTTGGACTTAGTTTAATAAGACCTCTCTTTTTCTTGTTGTCTAAGTTATTCCCTGGTTATATATAACATTCAAAAAGAGCTTGCCCTAATCGGTTTGGCTCAGTGGATAGAGCATCTGCCTCCCGACTGAAGGGTCCCAAGTTCAATTCCGGTCAAGGGCATGTACCTTGGTTGAGGGCACATCCCCAGTAGGGGGTGTGCAGGAGGCAGCTGATCGATGTTTCTCATCGATGTTTCTAACTCTCTATCCCTCTCCCTTCCTCTCTGTAAAAAATCAATAAAATATTTTTTTTTAAAAAAAGAGCTTATCAATTACTTCTGGTCATATTACTAATATGAAATTCTATAGTCTAGCCTACTTTGCATATCACTTTCTTGGAGGTTTTTTGTTTGTTTGTTTGGTATTGTCTGCCAGAGCTGAAACTGTAACCTCAAAGGCTCAGGAACTTGGGGTAAAATATGGATAATGCTTCCCCCATTTAGGGCAGAATTTTAACACCAGAGACAGCCACATAATCGAAAGGAGTTTATTAAGGAAGGCATGGCCAGTGCTTGCTTGTTGCCATGGGACATTGGTGCCATTTGGAATGAAACTCAGAAGTCTGTTCAAGAATCTGCCTAATTCCAGGGCACCTCAGAGACTCTTACTTCTTCCAAGACAGAGAGGATTGCGTGTAGGTGGATGTCAGTCCTTACAGACTCTGTTTCATGTTCCAGAAGCATAAATCCATAAGGAATGGATCCTTTGGCCATCATTTTTGATGTGAGAGGTATGATTTCATAAGACTATATTTCTAAGAATGCAAATATGTGGAGTCTTAACTCAAGATTTACTGTGTGTGCATGAATTTTACCATTGTGACACACAGTGGAAGGATGATAATAATAATCCCAGCCTAATGGATTTGTAGGGTGTCCTCTGCCAGGTACACAGAATGTTCAGACATTTCCAGGGGGCCAATTAATAATCTCAGCCTGAACTGATTTTGATTGAAGGGAGCAGGGACAAGTGTATTAAATCCCTCCAAATGTGTATCAAATTTTAAAATAAAATAAAATGACCACTTATAAATATTTGTTTAGAGGTTTAAAGAAATATACCACAAATACTTTTTCAGGTAATGGGAATTCTATATATGATAATAACATAATCTCTAAATGATGACATTTGATTAAGTTTCTGTTGAAGGGTTCAGGGAGAGACTGAGAAAATAAATAAAATATAGATCTCTTATAATACCTTTCTCGATCATGAAAATGATGAGGCTGTCCTCTCTCCGTCATGCTGCTCATGAGTAATACCTCTTTCTTCCGTGATGAAGATCAATGTAATAACCCAGGCTGGCAGTCATGTTTTTCACAATCTTCAGCTTTGATTTTTATCCTCACAAGTGAAAAAAAGACAGATAGCTTCTCAGAGGCAGAGCTCCACAAATGCCACCGTGTAGTTGAGTTTACAAATATATAAATATGTAATGGATTCTTTTTCAGACATGATGAATAGTATTCCTGATAAAGCAGGTATTTCATATACCTATATGGCCAGAAAGTCTAAAGCAATGATACTTAGAGTGACTCCAAACCACATACACAAGCTTTCATTTTAAAGTGGCCACATTTCTCAGTGCCTCATATTATTCGTTTTGCACTGCTGTAGAACATACATCTCACAAAAATAAATGCTTTTTATATACTTTTTTTCCATCACCTGGATCATATGATTAGGGAAAGAAAGGTTCCTGGAATGATCTGATATTCCCTGTCCTTCCCATTCCAAAGCCCCACAGAGTAAACTCCAGGTATGTAATGTTATATCTACCATTAAATGAAGAAATAACTCCAATATGCAAAACTTGTCTGAACAATAGGGGGAAAATTAGTCTGAAAACAAAGGCTAAAAACAACAATATGAGAAAGAAACACTTCCAATCAGTCTCATGTGTGAATATCCAAATTCCTCAACAAAAGAACAAACATAATCTAGCAATATAGTGTTATAGCATAATCAACTTGCTTTTATTCTAGGAAAGCAAAGTTTGTATGTTTGCTTCACTCTAGAAAATCAATTCTATTGATTGATTCACTGCATTCATAAACTAAAGGAGAACACTATAGATTATTAATCAACGAGGAAAAGCATTTAACTCAATTTAGTATAATTTATTTTAAAAAGAAAAACCCTCTTAGAAAACCCTAATGTAAACTATGAACTTCAGGGAATTATGATGTCTTGATGTATATTCATCAATTAAAACAAATGTAGCTCTCTGATGGGGAGTGATGATACTGGGAGAGGCTATGCATGTAAGGGCAGGGGGCATGTGGGAAATGTCTATACCTTCTGCTCAATATTGCTATGAACCTAAAACATAAAGTCTATTTAAAAAGTCACATGTGCAGAGTACTTAGCACTTCTACACAGTAGATGGTCAACAAATGGTGTCAGCTGTTCATCTCCCTGATATAATTTTAACTTTTTTGTTAAGATTAGGTTTATGGGTACAATAAAGCGAGGCAGCAATAAAGAGAGGAGAATTGCACTGTATTCTATTAAATAGAATATGATGTATAATCAGGCAATAGAGGTTGAGATGAAAGTTCTAATCAATTAATCTACATTTGCCTCAGTACATTTTCTTTAATTTGTTTCATTTCTCTATGCGTGGGTCCACCCTGCTGAATAACGAGGGCTCCAGTAAATCATAGACTTATTACTCACTGATTTATAGGAAACATTTGGACAATTGAAGTTGGTGTCTCTTTTATGTACTCTTAGATTCTTTCTGGCATCCCACAAATAAGCAATTGCTTTTCTTTTTACCATCCATAATATGTACTGGACATTAGCTGCTAATGCTTGACATGGTAGGTTCTACAAAATGCCATTGACTTGCAAGTCTCCAGCTATGAGATAGAAAGTAGATATTTAAGTATTGGCAACATCACTGTCTCCAAAACTGGAATTTTACTTTGTAAGAATAAAATATGCTGAAAAGTTTATATTCAGTTTTCCATATTGTTGGAACATGACTAGTCAACACAAAATTGGTAATAAAAAAGGAGACTGCAATAGATAACAATACAAAGTGTATGTAACTTAATTCTGAAGCCAATATGAATGGTTCTTACTTAAATTAGCTGGCCTGTATGATGGGAATGAAGATTTGGGTAACAATGTCGTTTTCAAGCCAGGAGGGAACTACATTCAGACTGACAGTTCTCCAAAGAACCCTAAAACTAATGGACTGCCTCTTCACACCTTTATAAATCTTTGCAAATTTTCCCCAGAGTGAATATAAAAGCACAATGAGTAGGTGGACTGATGGGGAGACAAAGTAAGAGACGTAGTGTAGCATTGAATCAATGCACTATTTCAGGGAGTAAAATTCCAGATGCTGTAGTCAGCCATGCTGATAAACAGAACATTACATGTGATATTTTGTTTCACAAGAAGATAGTATCCAAGGAACATTTCAAATGGGGCTTGATACAGGTCTATTTTCTATGCCTGGAAATTTACAAAATATTTCTGTCGCCTTCAGAAAACTTTACTAAACCAAAATTATCAAAGAAGGATTTGACATAACTATATTTGGTATGCTAAAAAGAACCATAACTCTTTTTCATTTGAGCTCCCACAAACAGGATCTATTTCTATTATAGTAGTCATTATCTTCTCTCCCAGATAATATTCTAGGTGTATATCTTATT
>NW_005876899.1:0-9301 GCF_000147115.1 Myotis lucifugus | reverse complement strand
TGTAGTTTCATTTTTTTGCATATATTTGTCCAATTTTCCCAACACCATTTATTGAAGAGACTATCTTGACTCCATTGTATGCTTTTGCCTCCTTTGTCAAATATTAATTGAGCATAATGGCTTGGGTTGATTTCTGAGTTCTCTGTTCTGTTCCATTGGTCTTCATGTCTGTTCCTGTGCCAGTACCAGGCAGTTTTGAGAACAGTGGCTTTGTAATATATCTTGGTATCTGGTATTGTGATCCTTCCAACTTTGTTCTTTCTCAATATTGCTGTGGCTATTCGGGGTCTATTTTTATTCCATATGAATTTTTGGAGAGTTTGCTCTCGGTCTGTAAAATATGCTGTTAGTATTTTAATAGAGATTGCATTGAAGCTATAGATTTCTTTGGGTAGTATGGACATTTTAATGATGTTGGTGCTACCAATCCATGAACATGGTATACTCTTCCATTTGTTTATGTCTTCCTCTATCTCTTTTTTCAATGTCCTGTAGTTTTTCGAGTACAGGTCTTTTACCTCTTTAGTTAAGTTTATTCCTAGGTATCTTAATTTTTTTGGTGCAATGGTAAATGAGATTTTTTTAGTTTCTTTTCCTGTGAGTTCATTATTGGTGTATAAAAAAAGACATAGATTTCTGGGTGTTAATTTTGTATCCTGCTACATTGATGAATTAATTTATTAAGTCTAATAGTTTTATGATGTAGTCTTTAGGGTTTTCTATTACAATATCATGCCATAAGTAAATAATGACAGTTTTACTTCTTCTTTTCCTGTTTGGATGCCTTTATTTCTTCTTCTTGTCTGATCGCTATGGCTAGCACTTCCAATACTATGTCAAACAGGAGTTGTGAGAGTGGGCATCCTGTCTTGTTCCTGTTCTTATGGAAAATGGTTTTAGTTTTTGCCCATTGAGTATGATGTTGGTTATAGGATTGTCATATAAGACTTTTATTATTTTGAGGTATGATCACTCTATTCCCACTTTGCTGAAAGTTTTTATCAAGAAAGGGTGTTGGATTTTGTCAAATGCTTTTTCTTCATCAATTGATATGATTATGTGATTTTTGTCTCTCAATTTGTTTATGTGATGTATCATGTTTATTGACTTGTGGATATTGTACCATCCTCACATTCCTGGAATAAATCTCACTTGAGATCTTTTAATGTAATATTGGATCTGATTTCCTAGAATTTTGTTGAGGATTTTAGCATCTATGTTCATCAAAGTTATTGGCCTGTAATTCTCTTTCTTTGTAGTGTATTTACCTGGTTTTAGGATTAGGGTAATGCTGGCTTCATAGAAAGAGCTTGGAAGGGTTCCTTCCTCTTGAATTTTTTTGAAGTAGTCTGAGGAGGATAGGTTTTAGTTCTTCTTTGAATGTTTATTAAAACTCCCCTGTGAAGCCATCTGGCTCAGGGCTTTAGTTTGCTGGAAGTTTTTTGGAAGGTCATATTTTTCTAGGAATATGTCCATTTCTTCTAGGTTGACCAGTTTGTTGGAATAGAGTTGTTCATAGTATTTTTTTTACAATCCTTTGTATTTCTGTGGGGTCTGTTGTTATTTCACCTCTTTCATTTCTGATTTTGTTTATTTAGGTCCTCTTTCTTTGCTTCCTGGTGAGCCTGGCTAGAGATTCATCAATCTTATTTATCCTTTCAAAGAACCAGCTCTTGGTTTCAATGATCTTTTGTATTTTTTTCTCTCTGTCATTTATTTCCCCTCAGGATTTCTATTGAGCAATATTGGTGTCAAAAGACCCTGCTTCTGTTCCTTGTGTTCTATGACTATTCTGACTGGACTCTTGATGAAATGCCAGGGTGAATGGTCTGGCCAATTGAACCAAACCACATGTCCCAGTCCAGTTGGATAGCAATACATTGCAGAGATTCCCTTTTCCACAATACCACCAGACATTTGCCTGGGGTATACAGAGAGCCCAGTAATTGCTAACACTTGGCTTATTGGTGACGTTCAAGAATTCAGTGCAAGTTGTCAATTTTCCCATGGACCTCGTGAATTCTGCCCCATGTATATTAAAAGTTCATCTCTTTTAGACAGTGATAGTTTACTTTTTTTATCCTAATCTAAAAAGTGAGGCCTTCTAACTGGAGTATTTGGTCCAATTACATTTTATGTAATTATTGATATGATTGGATTTATGTCCAACATCTTGGTCTTGGTTTCTATTTGTTTTATTTTCTTTTTCTTCACCTTTTCTTGTCTTCTCTTTTTTTATAAAATATTTTTGGCATTGCCTGGCCAGCGTGGCTCAGTGGTTGAGCATTAACTTATGAACCAGGAGGTCACAGTTTGATTCCCATTCAGGCACATGCCCAGGTTGCAGGTTCAATCTCTGGTGAAAGGCATGCAGGAGGCAGCTGGTCAATTATTCTCTCTCATCATTGCTGTTTCTATCTCTCCTCTATTCATCTCCGAAATCAATTAAAAAATTTAAAAAATATTTTTGACATTGCATTTCAGTTCCTTTATTAAATTTTAATTATATATTTATTTAAATAATTATATATATTAATATATATTAATTATTTAAAGTTGATCTAGTGATTACCATACGCTTTCTTTTTTAATTTTTATTGATTAAGGTATTACAAATGTGTTATCCACCCATTGTACCCTCATCCCCTGTTGTCTGTGTCCATCGCTTATGCTTGTATGCATGCATACAAGTCCTTTGGTTGATCTCCCCCCCTTACCCCCACCCTTCTCTACCTTCCCTCTGAGGTTTGAGCATCTGATCGATGCTTCTCTGTCTCTAGATCTGTTTTTGTTCATCAGACTATGTTGTTCATTATAGTCCACAAATGAGTGAGATCATATGATATTTATCTTTCTCCTACTGACTTGTTTCACTTAGCATAATGCTCTCCAGCTCCATCCATGCTGTTGCAAATGGTAGGAGTTCCTTCCTTTTTACTGTGGCCTAGTATTTCTTTGTGTAGTTGTGCCAAAATTTTTTAATCTACTCATCTGCCGATCAGCACTTAGGCTGATTCCAAATCTTAGCTATGGTAAATTGCGCTGCTATGAACATAGGGGTGAATATATCCTTTCTGATTGATTGGTGTTTCTGGTTTCTTGGGATATATTCCTAGAAGTGGGATCACTGGGTCAAATGGAAGTTCCATTTTTAGTTTTTTGAGGAAACTCCATACTGTTCTCCACAGTGGCTGCACCAGTCTGCATTCCCACCAGCAGTGCACAAGTGTTCCCTTTTTTCCACATCCTCGCCAGCATTTGTCATTTGTAGATTTGTTGATGATAGACATTCTGACAGGTGTGAGATGGTACCTCATTGTTGTTTTGATTTGCAGCTCTCGGATGATTAGTGACTTTGAGCATGTTTTCATATGTCTCTTGGCCTTCTGTATGTCCTCTTTCAAAAAGTATCTATTTAGATCTGTTGCCCATTTTTTGATTGGGTTGTTTGTCTTCCTTTTGTTAAGTTGCATGAGTTCCCTGTAAATTTTGGAGATTAAACCCTTATCAGAGATATTGTTGGCAAATATGTTCTCCCATACAGTGGGTTTTCTTGTTGTTTTGTTGATGTTTTCTTTTGCTGTGCAGAAGCTTTTTATTTTGATGTAGTCCCATTTGTTTATTTTCTATTTAGTTTCCATTGCGCTAGGAGCTATATCGGTGAAGAATGTGCTTCGGCATATATCTGAGATTTTGTTGCCTTTGGATTCCTCTAGTATTTTTATGGTTTCCCATCTTACATTTAAGTCCTTTATCCATTTTCAGTTTATTTTTGTGTATGGTGTAAGTTGGTGGTCTAGTTTCATTTTTTTGCATGTGTCTGACCAAGTTTCCGAGCACTATTTATTGAAGAGAATGTCTTGATTCCATTGTATGCTCCTGCCTCCTTTGTCAAATATTAATTGAGCATAGTGGTTTGGGTTAATTTCTGGGTTCTCAATTCTATTCCATTCATCTATATGTCTGTTCTTGTGCCAGTACCAGGCAGTTTTGAGAACAGTGTCTTTGTAATACATCTTGATATCTGGTATTGAGATCCCTCTTGCTTTGTTCTTCTTTCTCAGGATCACAGCAGCTATTTGGGTTTGTTTTTTTTTTTTTATTCCAGATGAATTTTTGGAGAGTTCTTTCTAGATCTGTGAAATATGCCATTGGTATTTTAATGGAGAGTGCATTGAATTTATAGATTGCTTTGGGTAGTATGGACATTTTAATGATGTTGATTCTACCAATCCATGAACACAGTATGCTCTTCCATCTGTTTATGTCTTCTTCTGCCTCTTTTTTCAATGTCTTTTAGTTTTCTGAGTACAGGTCTTTTAGCTCCTTAGTTAAGTTTATTCCTAGGTATCTTAATTTTTTGTGTGCAATGGTAAATGGGATTGTTTTTGTAATTTCTCTTTCTGTAAGTTCACTATTGGTGTATAAAAAAGCCATAGATTTTTTGGCTTTAATTTTGTATCTTACTACATTGCCAAATTCATTTATTAAGTCTATTAATATTTTGATGTAGTAATTAGGATTTTCTATGTACAGTATCATGTCATTTGTGAATAATGACTATTTTACTTCTTCTTTTCCAATTTGGATGCCTTTTATTTCTTCTTCTTGTCTGATCGCTATGGCTAGTACTTCTAGTACTATGTTGAACAGGAGTGGTGAAAGCGGGGATCCCTGTCTTGTTCCTGTTCTTTAGGGAAATGGTTTTAGTTTTTGCTCATTGAGTATGATGTAGGTTTGTCATATAAGGCTTTTATTATGTTGAGGTATGATCCTTCTATTCTCACTTTGCTGAGCGTTTTTATAAGAAAAGGGTGCTGGACTTTGTCAAATGCCTTTTCTGCATAAATTGATATGATTATGTGATTTTTGTCTCTCAGTTTGTTTATGTGATCCATCACGTTTATTGATTTGCAGATCTTGTACTAGCCTTGCATCCCTGGAATAAATCCTACCTGGTCATGGTGTATATTTTTTCTAATGTAATGCTGGATCGGGTTTGCTAGAATTTTGTTGAAGATTTTAGCATCTATGTTCATCAGGGATATTGGCCTGTAATTCTCTTTCTTTGTGGTGTCTTTATCTGGTTTGGGGATTAGGGTAATGCTGGCTTCATAGAAAGAGCTTGGAAGTGTGCCTACCTCTTGAATTTTTTGGAATAGTCTGAGAAGGATTGGTCTTAGTTCTTTGAATGTTTGGTAAAACTCCCCTGTGAAGCTATCTGGTCCAGGACTTTTGTTTGCTGGAAGCTATTTGATTACTGTTTCAATTTCATCAGTAGTTATTGACCTATTCAGGGTTTTTTATTCATCCTGATTGAGTTTTGGAAGATTGTATTTTTCTAGGAATATGTCCATTTCGTCGAGGTTGTCCAGTTTGTTAGAATAGAGTTGTTCGTAGTATTTTTTGACAATCCTTTGTATATTAGTAGGGTCAGTTGTTACTTCATCTCTTTCATTTCTGATTTTGTTTATTTGGGTCCTCTGTTTGTTTCTTGGTGAGCCTGGCGAGAGGTTCATCAATCTTGTTTATCCTTTCAAAGAACCAGCTCTTGGTTTCATTGATCTTTCATATTGGTGGTTTTTTTTTTTGGAGGGGGGGTCTCTATGTCGTTTATTTCTGCTCTGATATTTATTATTTCCTTCCTTCTGAATACTGTGGGCTCTTCTTGTTGCTCTCTTTCTAATTCTTTAAGTTGCAAGGTTAGATAATTTATTACCAATTTTTCTTGTTTTTTGAGGTAGGCCTGTAGAGCTATGCACTTCCCTCTCAAGACTGCTTTCATTGTGTCCCATAGATTTTGGATTGTTGTGTTTTCATTGTCATTTGTTTCCAGGATGCTTTTTATTTCTTCTTTGATCTCTCTGGTAACCCAATCATTGTTGAATAGCATGCTATTTAGCCTCCAAATGTTTGATTTTTTTCATTGTTTTTATTGTAGTGGATTTCTAGTTTTATGCCATTGTGATCTGAGAAGATGCTTGTTATGATTTCTATTCTCTTGAACTTGAAGAGACTTTGCCTGTGTCCTAATATGTGGTCTATCTTTGAAAATGTCCCATGTGCACTGGAGAAGAATATATATTCTGTAGCTTTGGAGTGAAACATTCTGAAGATGTCAATTAAGTCCATCTGATCTAGTTAGTCATTTAGGATTGCTGTTTCTTTGCTGATTTTTTGTTTAGAAGATTTATCCAGTGGTGTCAGTGGGGTATTAAAGTTCCCTACTATGACTGTATTGCTATCGATCTCTCCCTTGATACCTTCCTGAAGTTGTTTTATGTATTTGGGTGCTCCTGTATTGGGTGCATATATGTTTACCAGAGTTATATGTTCTTGTTGAATTGTTCCCTTTAGTATTATGTAGTGGCCTTCTTTATCTCTTGTTATGGCCTTTACTTTGAGGTCGATTTTGTCAGATATAAGTATCACAACCGTAGCTTTATTTTTATTTCCATTTGCCTGAAAAAAATTTTTCCATCCCTTCACTTTCAGACTGTGTGAATCCTTTGTTCTGAGGTGCATATTTTGCAGACAGAAAATATATGGGTCATGTTTTCTTATCTATTCAGCTACCCTATGTCTTTTGATTGGTGCATGTAATCCATTTATATTTAATGTTATTATTGATAAGTACTTGTTTGTTGTCATTTTTATTCTTAATGTTTATGTTTTTTCTTGCCTTTCTGTTTCTTCTTTTTATAGCAGTTCCTTTAGCATTTCTTGCATTGCTGGCTTGGTAGTAATAAAATCTCTTAGCCCTTTTTTGTCTGTGAAGCTCCTGATTCCACCTTCAATTCTGAATGATAGCCTTGCTGGTTATAGTATTCTTGGATTCAGTCCCTTGCTTTGCATAAGTTTGTATATTTCATTCCATTCCCTTCTGGCCTGGTGTGTTTCTGTTGCAAAATCAGTTGATATTCTAATAGGAACTCCCTTTTAAGTAACTTTCTGTCTCTCTCTGGCAGCCTTTAAGATTCTTACTTTGTTGTTGGTGTTTGCCAATTTAATTATGATGTGTCTTGGTGTAGGTCTTTTGGGGTTCATCTTGTTTGGGACTATGTGCTTCTTGGACTTGCATAGATTTTTTTCTTGCAAATATCAAGGAAGTTTTCTGTCATTATTTTTTCAAACAGGTTTTCTATTCCTTGCTTCTCTTTCTCTCCTTCTGGTACCCCTATTATGCGAATATTGTTTTGTTTTGTGTTGTGCCAAAGCTCCCTTAGGCTCTCCTCTTGCTTTTTAAATCTTCTTTCCAGTTGCTGCTGTGTTTGTGTGTTTTTTCCTACCTTGTCTTCTAATTCACTGATGCGGTCCTCAGCCTCTTGTAGTCTAGTGTTTAAGCCTTCCATTGTGTTCTTTATTGCAACTATGTCATTCTTCATCTCCTCTTAGTTCCTTTTCATGTTGGTGACATTCTCATTCAGCTCGTTATAATTCTCATTGAGTTGTTTGTATTTGTCATTGAGTTGTGTGTATTTGTCAGCCAGGTGTTTGAGCATCCTTATGACCATTACTCTGAATTCTTTCTCTGATATGTTGCTAGCCTTACTTTCATTTAACTCCCTTTCTGGTGATTCTTTTGCTTTCCTTTGGGGATTGCTTTTTTGTCTTCCCATGTTTTTCTGTAATGTTTTAATTGTAGATCCGATTGCTTTGCCACCAAGGTTCTTTTAGGGATGGCGGTACTGGTGTGATCTCTCAGGTCTCCTGGGCTTGGTAATTTAGAATAACTCCCTACCTGAGCTATTTGGGTTCTCTTGATGTAGGCCTGTGAGCTGGAGAGGCGCAACTGTGGTGTCTAGAAGTCAGCAGCAGCCGTGGAGAGGGGTGTCCCAATTTTTGCTGTCTTAGGCCCTTGGTTGAAGTTGCGCGTGCCCAGCGGGAACTCACAGTGGCACTGGAAAAGCGTGCAACTGTAGTGTCCAGAGTTCTGCAGCTGTGGGGTGGGCAGACTCAGTTTTTGCTGCTACACCTGTGGTGGATAGGGGCACGTTCCCAGGGGCGGCTCACAGGGGCACTAGAGATATGTTTGCCATGGTAGTGTACTGAAGCACTATGAAGGGCCCTGGCACCGAAGCCACATAATTGAGGCGTCTGTGGACAGGTATCCAGGGTGAGTGAATTCAGAATTTCTATGGCGGGGGAGTGCGCCCCTGTTTGTCCATGATCGCACCTAGTGGGGGCTTGCAACGGCTCCCATGAGCGCCCTGTGGATAGATGGGCTCTGGGTGCCTGCTTATTGGAAATGCACGACTGTGGCAGTGAGTTTGCCTGCACAGAGCTCTGATGCACTCTGAGTGGCCCTGGTGCTAAAGATGCGTAGCTGGGTTGTCTGTGAGCAGTTATTCAGGAAGAAGGAATTCAGAATTTCTACTGCGGGCAGTGCATCCTTGTCTGTTCAAAATCACACCCAGCCGGGGCTCACAGCGGCATCCAAGAGCTGCCTATGGAGTGGTGTGCCCTGGAAGTCTGTGTCATCTAGAGTTCTGCCGCTGAGGAGTGGGGAGTTGCACTTACTGCTGTGGGAGCGGTGCACCTTTGGAGGTGGAGGTCCCAGGAACCATGGGTCTGTGGGTGGGGCAGCAGGATTTTGGCTGGAGTGGCTGCTGGATCGCGGGCAGTGTCCAAGGCCTGTCTGGGTGGTGGTGCTGATGAGTTCCTAGAAGAGGCCGCTCTGCCCCTTCAGGATGGCGTGGGTTCCGTGCCCGAGTCCCGAAGTCCAGGGAGTGCCTTCAACAGTGGTAATCTCTCCCTGTCCAAGAGAGCCTGGTCTGCCAGCCCCTGCTTCTCCTGCCGGATTTAACTGTCACACACACACACACACACACACACACACACACACACACACATCACACACATCCATACACTCTGCTTTCACCCCCTCACTCACTCACTTCCTATCCCTCACCTCCATCCTGCCAGCCACCATCTTTTACCATATGCTTTCTTAGCTCATTTATTAAAATATATTTAAAAAAAGAAATTAGGATAAAACAAAAAGTAGCCTTTTATATTTACTTACATTTTTACAATTTCAAGGATTTCTCTTTCCTTCAGTAGATCTGAATTTCCAAGTGCTATCATTTCCATTAGTCTAAAGACCTTCTTTTAGCATTTCTTTTAGCAAAGGTCTATTGGCAACAAAGTCTCTCAGCTTTAGTTTATCTGAAAATGTCTTAATTTTTCCCTCATTTTGAAGGTTATGTTCACTGAACATAACATTCTGGGTTGACAGATATAGGTTTGTTTTGTTTTTTCGTGGTTCATTTTTATTTTTTAATTTGTTCTTTTTAAAGAC
>NW_005876898.1:0-9303 GCF_000147115.1 Myotis lucifugus | reverse complement strand
TTAATCGCTGCCCACAGGGAGGCCCTGCCTGCCCTGCCCAGCTGGCCGGGGCTCTGTGATGGGCCTCCCAGCCGTGGCGGTCTGCCTCGGCCCTCGCAGCTGCAGCTTTGTCCGAAAAAACGTCCGGAAGACGTCTGGTCTATCTGGTCTAATTAGCATATTACCCTTTTATTAGTATAGATAGTAAAACACTATAGTCTTTGAGTTTGAAATATCCTTTTTTTCCGTTATCACATCAGGAGAGCAGTTATATGAATTTGGATGAATTGTCTCAGTTTAGAAGTTTTTTGTTTTGTTTATCTCTCCCTTCCCTTCTGTCTACAGTATTTGTTTTTGCCTAATTTACAATACTTAAAGATTTACATGTTATAGCTCATTCTTTTACAGTTTATTTTAAATAAGACATTCATTTTCTCTTATAAATACTGGTTTTGGGTTGTTGTTGTTTTTTAAACTGTAGTTCCCACTTCTCCTAGGTTGTAAATACTTAAAGTAGGATATGAAAATGTAGCCAAAAGGTAACCCGCAGCAGCCTTCAGGATGGAGCCCAAGGTATTTTTACATATATGTTTAAGCATAAACTGTCTTTCTGAAGTAAATCTTTTTTGAATTAGCTTAGTTTTTAAATGACTTTTGAAATAGCTCCCCTGGAACTATTAATATATCTTCTCTGACTTTAACCAAGTGATTTTTTTTTGTCTTTTAAGACTAGAAGTCCCACTAATCCATCTAGCTTTTTTGCCTCATGCAACTTTGAGAAAAAGGAATAAACAAAAACTGAGAAGAGCAATGCAATAATAATCCTTGCAAATTAACGTGTTGCATAGTCTTGTGACTTTGTTTTGAAAGGAAAAGAATAGTTGATTCTCTTGGTGCTAAATAAATATTAAATATCAAGTGACAGAGGAGATTAAGAAGGTTTACTTAAGTCACCGTTTCAGAAAATGCCATTAATTATAATGTTTATTTGTCCCTAAATTCTCATCTGTGAGTTTGTCTCTAGAGTGGAGTTACCACCTAGAAAGGAAGCATGTAATTAGGAGACATCCTAGAGGCACTTGGACTGTGATTTCTATAAAGTACACGTGCAGATTAGAGAATTGGTAAAGATGAAAAGTCCTTGGCATAGCTTCATATGAGAGTTTATGCCCAAACTAATAGGCAAGCTCCATCCTCTCCCTTGCCTTTTCCTTGCTTTACATATTTAAATCATTTTTGTTGCCTACAAGCTTTTATCTATTCTTGTTTTAGTTCTATTTCTATTGGCATCTCCTCCAAAGTTTCTCAAAACACCTGTTGAAAGTGGACCTCTCCAACCTTCTGAATTCTTGTAATTCTTTAATCATAGCTTTTTCATTGGCACTTAGTAAAGTGGGGTGTTTTTGTTACATTTGCATCTCCTGTAGAGGAGATAAGTGAGGGGACAGAGGAAAGAGGATGTTGGGTAAAGGGATGATTTTTTCTTTTAACATACACAATAATAGAGCCATAAGATGATGGTGATGAGTCAAAAGAAGGAAGATTAATACTGCAAAGGGGTCTGTAACTAAAGGAATGAAACCTCCCAGGTGAGAAGGCATACCATCTCTGAGACAATCAGAATTTTGATGAGAAGATGAGTTCTGGATCACCATGCATCCACCTTCTCTCCTGTAGACCTTTCCTTTACTGCCTGGCTAATACCGTTTCTGACCCTTCCACCAGGGAGATAAGGAGGGAGGAGAGTAAGGGGCCTAGAAAGTCATTACCTGAAAAGCACTGCCCTGACATAGCTGTGATGTTCTGGTCCACTAGTGTTTGAGGCTGTTTCTGGAGCGTGCATGCTTGGGTGGACTTCTAGAGGCTCCCGTAGGGACTACCAGTGACCAGTGACTTTCTCTGGTCAGCGGCCTTGCCCTCAGTCTTCTCTTTGGCAGTTTGTTTCAAAAACACTTTGTTTGCTGGAACCCTCCATCCTCCCTGACAGTTTTCTTACGTGGAATTTTACATAGTTCTAGCCCAGCTCTCTCTCCTGTGTTGGCCACCTCTAGTCCATGAAAAATTCTTAAGCATTTTTTTTTTTTTGCCTCACCAAAGCAGTGACTCGTCTTACTCTTCCTCCAAAGTCATGCACTGACTACCTCTTGTCCTCCGAGTTTCCTAGCCTGGAGCGAGACACCAGTCCCCCTGAGCACTCACTCTCCTTATGCAAGGACCCAGAGAGGCTTTACTTGTTGTCTCATCCCCTTAAAACTTAGTTCCAGGCCTGGATTAGGAGAAGCCGGACCACAGGAGAAGCTGACTGAGAAACACAGCTGGGCTCAGAATCTCTTCATCCCTCCAATCCTGAGTAAATGTCCTTGAACTAAGGACATTTCTTCTCTCCCCTTTTCCTTTGACTGTGGTTCCCCTGAGTAAGCCACTCCAGAGACCCACTAGACACGTAAAATGAGGGTAATAATAGTCCCTACCTCATAGTGTCGTGTGAAGGTTAAATGAGTTAATGCACGTAGAGCACTTACAACAGATCCTGGCACGTAGTAATTGCCATGTAAGTATCAGCTATTATCGTAATTACTGTGCCACTCAGATGAACCCTCTGGTTCATCCCTCTGGTTCAGTGGGCTTGAGGCAGAGGGGTGGAGGTGGAGGTGGGAGGAACAAAGAACATCAGTCTTGAACAGGAGACTTGGGACTGTAGTGGGCGACTTGAGTACTTTAGCTTTATTAACTGGACAGGAGGTAGCTAATTAAAAACAGCATTATTGAAATTTCTTTGAGCGAGGCTTCATGAAGACGAAATGCTGAATTGTCAGAGTGGAATATTCAAATTATACGTTCGCTGGATTTAAAGAAGCATTGAAGCCTGGTTCAATATATACAGTAATTAATCTTCCATTCAGTGAACTCGGAAAAATTTTTAAGTCTTGATTAATGCCTCAAACAGTGTCTAAGGGACTTGACTGAAGCCCAATAGGAATGAACATGCCAACCCATTAGCCCAGGGCAGTCGGTGTCTGCCTGTCAGCAGTTGGATTTGCCCAGGTCAGGCACTGAATTGCTATACACAGGTGCCTTAGGCTACTGAAAGGTGAGTGTGCATACCCAGCCCAGGTAATGCCTGGCAGTGAGGCCTCAACCCGTGCCACTGAATGTAGGACTCACCTGCATACCTTCACCCATTCAGCAAAAGTCCTACCGTGGTTTTAGGGTTCCCATCTTTTCCAACTTTATAAAATGAGCACATTCTTGAAAATCTCATAAAAGACCCCTCCAACCTAAACAAAGAAGCCCTGTGTTCAGTGTTTACCTGGTTTGAGTGTTCTTTCTACTCATTTCATGCCTGGGTTTCCCTCGGCTCTGCTGGCTTCCTGTCCCAGAGCCTCACAGGCCATTTCCTCCTTTACATGCTCCTCCAGACCCTGCTGGCTGGGCCTCCTCTCTCCCAATGGCTGCATGTAGAACACGGATGTTCTGCACATTTTCATTTAGCCTCATCGATTCCATCGATGTCTTGTCAGATATGCTGGAGCCTAAGGCCTCATCAGCCACACAAGACATCAGAGATGGGCCCTCTGGTCTTTTGACTCTGATTATTCTTTATTTTTATTCTGATTCTCTCAAGGCATAGAATTATGTGGGGGAGAAGAGAAGGAAGGAGACAGGAGGGAGCTAGAGGTCAGTGCTCACAAGAACAAAAGAACTGCAAATTGGGACCTCTCTCAGGCTCCTTCCTTTCAGAAAGTCAGTGCAAAACCATCCATCATCTCCCAGGGACTTCTATCTCAGGGCTGGCCCGTCCAAGGGAGACCTGCCCGGGCAGTCACTTGTCAGATCAATCCTAGGGCCACCTTTGTGCAGACATCCTGCCTTCTCTACCTGGGCCCTCCCACTGCCTTCAGGGACTTTACATCTCATTTATTAAAGAGACAAAAAGGAATGGTGGATGGAGCCCTTGGGGAAAGCAGGAGGTCTCCCTGGGCTGCTGCTTCAGGGGTGGACTCTTGCTTGGCAAATGTTTAACCAGGATTTTGTTGTTATTTTAAACTAGAGGCCCGGTGCACAAAATTTGTGCACAGATGCGGTCTCTAGGTCTGGCAGGCGATCGAACCACAAGCATCTGGCATGGAAGGGCAGGTCCCAGCTGACCTCTGGCCCCTGGGCAGCACCTGGGCCTACAGGCCCGCACACGCCCCCCTCGCCTGAGTCACGGTGCTCAAGTCTCCCTGTGGAGATTCAGTGAGCGCAGCTGGACACCGAAGGCCGGGTTGCAGCGTGGGCCTCTGGGCCACCCAGTGGCACCGAACACAGAAGCTGGGCAGGCCGGTTTGCACAAACCGGCTACTGTGCAAACCCACAGGCAGCCCAACCGGTCCCTGCGATCCCGGCGGCTGCAGCCTGGCTCACCCAGAAGAAGATGCACGGGTGCGGGGTGGGCTCCTCACTAGGGCTTCCCCAGCGTGCGAGCCCTGGCATCTCAGGGGAGGGTAACAGGGGAAGTGAGAGCAAGCCCCGTGGACAACCTGCATTCTCACCGCAACCCCATCCCTGTCACCCCACCCCCAGGTAGCCGGCAAGAGGTCACTGCCCACTGCCCAGGTGCCGTGGGAGGTTGGTCACTGCCACCCACCCCTAGTTCCTCGTCCCAGCCCAGGGCCCGGCCCCGATCGGGCGATCAGGGCCTACTGGCTGCTGGTCGCTGTCTGCGGGGTGGTGGATCTAGTCCAGGCCCCCGCCCGGTTCCCTCAGCGCCTGGGAGCTGGGGAGCAGCCCCGCCCCCCACCACTACTGCTGGTCGCCATCTGTGGGGTGATTGGCAGGACGATTAGGCCCCCACTCGCACCTGCCTTGGCCTGGTACCACCCACTCACCTGCTCCACCATCCCGCCATGGTCCTGCTCTCATCGGGGCCCATTGGAGCCAGCAGTGCCTCCACTGCTGCCCACTGCCAGCACCGCGTTGCCCCCTGGTGGTCAGCGCGCATCATAGGGAGCAGTCGAACTCCCGGTTGAGGGGACAATTTGCATATTAGGCTTTTGTTATATAGAATTTTGTTTGCATTTTTTTGCAACACATCTAGAATACTTTCTGATAAATCTGATAATCTATTGGTTTTTAAAATTCAAATATTGGAGATTCCTTCAATATTGGAGTCTGGTTTGTACCTGAAGGTGGGTGGGGGTTGGGGAGTCTATGAATAATAGATGCAATTTGTACCCATCTATGGAGCTGAAAATAAAGTAGATTGAGTGCGTGTGTGTAAAAACTCTGTATCTTCATCCTGTACTTAGAATTTAGTTTTAGCTGAAGGTTGGTGCCTTTATCTGACCTGTCAACATTATAGATGATACTGTAATATTTATAAACATATTTGCATATCTTTTATCAGATGGGTGCTCTTAGTTGATTTGGTGTTCCAGCTTTTATTTGGAAAATAAATCAATATTTGAAATGAAGATGAAAAGCTCAGGGCGTATTTTTCATGCCAGTCCTAGGTTTTGCTTGCACTTGAGATGTGTAACCTTTTGGGGTCAATGCTGGGTATAAGTAGTTAGTGAAATAGGAGTCTCTCTCTCTCTCTCTCTCTCTCTCTCTCTCTCTCTCTCTCAGGTTACAGGACTAAACTGTATCCTAATCCTCTGTGCTCTGCTGTCATCTAGTTATCATGTAAAATGCACCTGCTCTCGTCGGGGCCCATCGGAGCCAGCAGTGCCGGCAAGAGTTTTAAATGGACATTTTTAAAAACTTAAGAATCTAAGATTTAAAGAAACGGAGTTCCTTAAGAATTTCTACAATAAAAGCAAACCTGGCTGAAAAAGTGCTTTTGCGTATATTACCTCATTTTGATTTTTCATTCTAAACTACAAAAGCCCTATTTGATCAGAAGGACCGGTTTTATTATGTATATTTCACAGGCGATAAAAGTGATATTCAGTGAGGCATGGGATTTAAAGCCACAGTAAGCCTCAGTCCTCAGATTAAGGGTTCATTTATCTCACTTGAATGTCTTTCTCCCCTGATACAGCACTATCTTCTCTAATGATGGAGTTTTGGGCAGAGGATAGAAGAAGAGGGAGAGAGAATTTTGGTGGTGAAGCACTCAGACCCTTGTGGATGACCTCTGCTATACCTCTTCTTGAGGAATAATATAGAGTAGAACCCACTTGTAGTCAGGATAATTCAGTTCCAAGCCAGTCTGCAGCATGCTGGCTGTGTGATCTTTGCAAGGTATTCAACCTAGTTTCACAATCTGTAGAATGGAAAAGGACTGAAGAATTGTGAGACTCTGAGAGATGCACATAATGTTCCTGGCTTATAGTGAATAACCAACACTTGATATTGCTGATTATCAGCACCTCACACTTGCTTTCTCCATCCTGGGGGCAAGAAAGGCTCAAATAAGAGGACAGTTCTGGCTATACATACATACATACATACATACATACAAGTGTTTACACGTGAGTTGGTTTGGGGTTAAAAAAAGAAAACTGGTCTAATTTAGATAAGCAAAGATTTTTCTGTTATGAAATAGCTAATCGATACTTTCCAGTTCTAAGTGGAGATAGAGTCCCACTTCATTGAGTTCTCACCTTGGCTGCCTAATAACGTCCATCCAGAGGACGCATTTTGGGGATTAGAAAACAAACTCAAAGTTGTACTGGAGGAATTAATGGGCCAGACTTCTCAGATCCCAGTGGGCTTGAGGCTCTTGCATTATCTTCAGAAAGTGAATTTTTTACGACTGGCAAGGGAGGATGGAATGTGGAAGAAGGCTTTATTTGCTGAAGTTACACTTCTTGGGTTCCAAAGTCCCCTGCCCCTTATACCAGTCCTGGAAAAGGGGCAGCTGGGAGTTCAGCAATGTCAGAAATAAGGCCAGTGTCCAGTCTCCATGTGGTAGGTGGGTGTGGTTCAGCATTCAGGCCAGATTAAAGTCCATCAGTCCACATGTGAAGCCCAGGAGGCCATGCACCTTGTGGGCACAGGAGAGCACAGCCTGCTGCCACAGGGGTCACAAGAGCCAGGCGCCCTGGAGCCAAGATAGAGAGGGAGGGACTTCCTTTAGTGGAAGCTTTTTGGCAAAGCTGTGTAAATGCATGCCTATATTATTTGGGCTTTCACTCCTTTCCTGTTACATAACCAGGTTATTACAATGGTGTCAGAAGCATTGATGTCGAATTGATGTCTGGGAATTTTTTCTTGCAGGCTAACAAGTTGGTCAGCCAGCTTGTCATTGTTCAACTATTTGTTATTGAGGACTGACTATGTACCAGGCTCTGCTGATGCTTTTCATGAGTTAGCTAGTTAATGCCATGCTACAGTGAAGTGTGAGGGCCACCGAACCAGGTCACATGGGCAGTTAGTGGCAGGGGTTGTACTGAAAGGTCTTCAGGTTCTTTATAACCTCACTAAAAAAAGGAAAGTGTATCTCGGATGTGGTTCTTCCTCATATACGCAAAGAGGGGAGGATTGGGTGTCCATGGAACTTGCAACTGAGAAGCAGGGACAGAAAAAGGGGGCGGGGATCCTCTGCACACTTTATAGTCACCATTTAAGTCACTATTTATACAAAGGGTGCTTGGGGAAAGCTATAAAATAATTAATAGCGCAAGGGAGGAACATTTCTATTTCAATCGTCTGCATTTAAGAAACACTTTGCATATCTGTTCAAGGTTTCAGATTATGGTCTTGAATATGAATGAGAGTGAGAAACAGAAGAACCCAGAGGCTAGGAAAGGCAATTAGTGGGCCTCAGACAGGGCACCTCAATCCCTGCAGAGTCCTGGGCAGGACCTTGTTACCAAGCCAGGGAGAAGCCCAAGTCTGCTTTTGTCTGTCTTTTCACTGAGGATGGTGTCCCCTCCATGCACCCCTCTGAGTTTTACCAGTGATGGCATCAGAGCTGGGCCCATAATTTTCCTTTGTAATTGGCTTGTGTGGGCCACAGACCATAGAAAGGTCCTGGGCAGTCACTTCATACATTTTCAGAAGCACTAAATAGGTTAACATATGCCACAGTTCTAGCAGGAGAGAAAACCAATAGTTTTCAGCCAAACTTATCTAAATTCACAGGACCTTGAGGATTCTGCTTTCTGTTAGCATCAAAGCAAAAACTAACTTTCATCTTTCCAGCAAAACTATGAACTAATAATAAAGACCCCGAGGCTCTGCATTACTTCATATATATACTTTTTTTTTTTTTCACTCAGGAGCTGAGAAGGTACCAGCACTGTAATCCCAAATTTTATGCAGGAGACTGCTGATGCTTGAGTTAAGTGACTTTTCTGAAGCCATCCAGCTAATGCTAGTAACACTGAAACCAGAAACAAAGTGCTGCCACTAGATGGCGCTGCCCACTAAGCTAGAGGCCTGGGGCCCTGCCCACTGTCAACAGAGCTGGTTTTCTAGTTTAGAAGCCTAGTTTTCCCCTCTAAATAACTAAAAGAAGAAAGACTCACTGTATGGCCTAGAGCAGTGGTCGGCAAACTCATTAGTCAACAGAGCCAAATACCAACAGTACAATGATTGAAATTTCTTTTGAGAGCCAAATTTTTTAAACTTAAACTATATAGGTAGGTACATTGTTATTAACTTAATTAGGGTACTCCTAAGGCTTAGGAAGAGCCACACTCAAGGGGCCAAAGAGCCGCAGTTTGCCGACCACGAGTCTTTTTAACTTCTCTCTGCTCAGCCATAATTTAGCGTCGTTAGGATCATGGTGCAAATCTTAACACACATGTTAGAGGCAACAGTTTATAAAGTAAATTTCTGGAGATTGGACTTTTGGTAAAACTTTGATTTACATGATTCAAAATAGAGATAGGTATTAAGAAAGAACTTTGATATCCTAGACAAAATACGGGCTTACAAAAACGAGATTTTCTAATTTTCAGTTGTTTTGAGAGTGTTCATAGTTGTTAAATGAGGACATTTTATGGTGCCTGCTTTAAAATCCATGTCAGATAATTCCAAAATTCGAGGCATCTCACTGTTGGTACCTGTTGTTTGTCTTTTATCATTCAGTTTGTGTTTGTCCTGGTCCTTGGTATGAAGAGTGGTTTTCACTTGTATTCTTGACATGTTCGATATTATGTTGTGAGACTTGGTTAACTTGATAATTGTATTTACATTCTTATGATTATAATCTACTCTGGTTGTTCCCTTTCTCACTTTTTACCTTGTTACATGATTAAGTTAACAATTACCTTGACTTTAAATAGCCGGGCTTTGTTTTCTCTGTACAGAATTGTTTCCCTCTCCTTCCAGTTGCCTCCAGCACAATTTTCCATGAGTATAATAGTGACGGCACTGAGCAAGTTTGTC
>NW_005876897.1:0-9303 GCF_000147115.1 Myotis lucifugus | reverse complement strand
CAGTCCCAGCTGCTGCAAATTTCATCGAGAAGCATTTTTTTCTACTCTGCATTTTCATAGAGTTCAACTTGTATGTTCCTCATGGTTTAGCTCATGTCTTGTCTTTTGTGATAGGAGTGATTTATACTAGTATGCATGACATCTCCCCTGGAAGATGTAACAACTCTCAGACTCAGGGCCTGCACCCAGGCACATCCCTGGGAGCCTACCTCAGGGTGGCTCATAAATTCCCATCGGCTATTATTAAAGTCACTGGTGTCTGATCACTACCTGGCAATCTTGATATCCTGCTTCTGTTGCTCTAATATTAATCTAGTGACTCTTAGGAGCCTATTGATCCCAAGGAGGGCTGTTAGACTCTCTCAGTCTTTTATTGCCTGCTTTGGATGTCTGGAATGTAGGTACGTTTCCCTGAGCCAGCAAGGAAGATATTCTATAGGTACCCCACAGTATCTCATCTCCAGTAGTTCTTTTCAAGTCTAGTGTCCTATGTCCCATGAATGACATCCAGATAAGGATCTTACATTCTCTTTCTTTTCAATTTTTTAAAATTTAAAAGCAGTCTAGTGTTTATTCCTTTGAAGGTATCCTTTTTTCTTTTTAAGTGAATTTACTGGGGTGACACTGGTTAACAAAATATTACAGGTTTTAGGTGCACAATTCCACAACACATCATCTGTAAACTATATTGTGTGTTCACCACCCCAAGTCAAATCTCCTTCCATCACCATTTACCCCCCAATAACCTCTATTATTTCCCTTCATCCCTTTCCCCCAGCAATCACCACACTGTTGTCCATGTCTCTCTTTTGTTCTCTTTTGCTCAATCCCTTTGTGCCCCCACCAAGGTGCCCCCTTTCCTCATGACAACTGTCAGCTGTTTATGGTGGTAAAATACACATAGTGTAAAATTGACCATCATTTTTGACTGTATGGTTCAGTAGTATTAAATATATTCAGCTTGTTGTGCAATCATTACTACCATCTATCTCCAGAACTCTCTTCTTCTTGTAAAACAAAAATTCTATATGCATTAAAAAATAACTCCCAGCCAACAGGCTCAGGAGGTCATGGTTTGATTCCCGGTCAGTGTTGCGTGCTCAATCCTCAGTGTGGAGCATGCAGGAGGCAGCCAATCAGTGATTCTCTCTCATCATTGTTTCTATCTCTCTCTCCCTCTCCCTTTCTCTCTGAAATCAATAAAAATATATTTTAAAAAATAACTCCCCATTCCCCCAATCCCCATCAGCCCCTGGCAACCACATTCTGCTTTCTTTCTCTATGTATTTGACTGCTCTAAATACCTCATGTAAGTGGAATCATTCAGTATTTGTCTTCTTATAACTTGCTTATTTCACTTAGCATAATGTACTCAAGGTTCATCTGTGTTGTAGCGTATGTCAGAATTTCCTTTTTAAGGTAGAATAATTTTCAATTATATCTATATATCACATTTTGTTTATTCATCCATTGGTGGACAGTTGGCTTACTTTCATGTTTCAGCTATTGTGAATAATGCTGCTGTGGACATTCTCTTTTATTTTAAGTTTGATTCTTTTTTATCCATGGAAGTCCCTAAGAGACTGGATTTATTCTATTTTAATCTGTGAGAAGACTGAGAAGAGGATTATGTGTAAGTGATGGATTAAAGAAGCTCCCAGGAGACTTAGTAAGGGATTGGGGGAAGTGGAATTGGGAAGAGGACAAAGCCATCACTTGAAATTTCAGGAACTGCCAAGAAGGTAGCGTTAGCTTGATCCCATAGACACAATTTGGAATGTAGATTAGGATTCAGTGCTGTCAGTAACAAAGCAAGAGATCTGAGTTTCATACTCCTGCACCTTTTAGTCACCCCCTGTGGGGTGTAGACTCCCAGGCACTTCTGGCTTTCAGTGTGCTCCAGCAGCCCCAGGGCAGTCCTCCAAATTAGCACACCATAGCTGGGGAAGGGGCATACAATGAGTAGAAGGGACCTGAGGGGATCTATGTAGAGCACAAGCAATGTCCACTCCAACTTCTCACTGGGTGTTTACATTCAGTGTCCTAGGTATAAACCATCACTTACAATGTCTACTTCATGGCATTTCCAGGAGGTCCGTTAAGAATTCACGAACTCTTTCCACTGTCTTTCCATGCCACCATAATGGTGCCATGAATGTCCTGGCTGATGCTATCAGGAGTATCAACAATGCCAAAAAGAGAGACAAACACCAGGTTCTTGTTAGGCAGTGCTCCAGAGTTGCCATCTGGTTTATAACTGTGATTATGAACCGTGGTTACATAGGCAAATTTAAAATTATTGATGACCACAGAGCTGGGAAAATTGTTATGAACCTCATAGGTAGGTTAGACAAGTGTGGAGTAAGCTTCAGATTCCACGTGCAACTCAAAGATCTAGAAAAATGGCAGAACAACCTGCCTTGGGCCTGTTAGCTTGATTCATTGTACTGACAACCTCGGTGGGCATCATAGACCACAAAGAAGCAAGACAAAAGCACACAGGAGGGACAATTCAGGGACCCTTCTAGGGATGTAATACATACTTGCATATAAAATGCCTAAATGGAAAAAAAGAATTCATAAAAATATGACTCCTAGTCACCTTCTTCAGTATGCCAGCATTTCTTAGAGGTATACTTCTGTAGAAACTCATCATATTTTCTCAATCCCTCCTTAGATGTCCATTAGTATCTGTTACTGTCTTTGCAAGCCTCCTGTTTCCATTGAAATTAGTTTTGAAGGTTGTTCACAAGTTATAAGAATGACTTCCCTCTTACACTATGGAAGGCAAACATTTTGGGACAATATGGCAGCCAAGGGATATTATTAATGTTATTTTACAAATTCATGAATACAGCCTTGATTAAATGAGTGAACATTTATATCAGTGTTCAGCTTCTAGAGACTTACTGTCGTTGGCAATGCTGCATGGAGGAAAGATGTTATTAAAATCCACAAATCCATCTCTCCCACCGTGAACATAATTTTTAATTTGACAGTCATAAAAGTCATCAACTATAACTATAACCACCATTTGAAAGATAGAGGAATTGAGGAAGAGAAAGTTAATGGCATTTCACTGAAGTTGTATTAATTCAGCAATAGATCCTTCTAATTACAACTTATTCATTTTCAGTAAAAAATAAATTTCTTTCATGGGACATGATTAGTAATATGGTTTAAATCTCTTCAAAAAAAGTTTCCCCTTTCTAGCCTCCATTCTTTCTATTTGCCATATACATTTAGGTTAAAACAAATGAATTTTGAAACTCAATGGTAAGATTGTGCTTTATGCTATTAGGGCCTAAGAATCTTTGATGTTTGTAGTCAGGATATTGAGATAGAATTTTACTGAGTGAAGTTCAAATTAGATTCAGAGTCAACCACTAGGTGACTTATATTTATCTTGACCTCTGTGAGTATTATTCAACTCAATCCATACAATACTCTTATTAGAAGAGATTATTGGTCCCAATTTTACATTGAAGGTTACAATTTTAACAGAATTATTACCATTTATTATCACCATATCTAGCAACATCATTCTCCTTAAGTCCCATGATCATCTGGAACTCTCACTTAAGAACCACATAACTGGCACTCATTGATGCTTTACCAAAATGGGGAAAAGAGATTAAATTTATGACCTATTATTAAAAGCAGTCCTTAAATATTATGGATATTATAAGCAGTATCTATAGAGTTGGGGAATTTCCAAACATATATTTTGGAGAACAAGGGAAGTAGACATTATGGGAAAAGACAACAGACTGTAAGGGCATCTGTTAGCTTTTGCCAATGGAAATGTAGAAACAGTGTAAACATGTACTGAACAAGTACAGTGCATGGCATACAATAATAAAATCAACTTTATTTTAGAGTCCTAGTGTATCTTTAAGTTGACTGTACAAAGATACCTCTCCCCTTGCACTGGGTGAATACCCCAGTGCCAGTGAAGACAGTAATAGCAGAAGTAACAATAATACCATCATATATTTTGATACACTTTACACTGTACAAAGTGTTTTAGTTTAGATGCTCTAATTGAGTATACATTTGAGTATAAAAAAGTTTTAGAAGTTATTACTCCCATTTTACAGTTGAGAAACCTTAAATTCAAGGAAGAGTAAGGACTTTTCTAGATGATAACAGCAATATTAGTAGATCATGTATATTGCTCATTAATTTTAATGTTTATTAATAGATGGTGTCTATTGACATTTAATGTTATTAGCTACTTATAGGTAATATTTATTGGCAGCTCAAGGAATTGCATAATTTAATCATCACAAACCTCTGATTAGGTACCACTTTATTTTTTTTTAATTAAATCTTTATTGTTCAGATTATTACATTTGTTCCTCTTTTTTTTCCCCCATAACTCCCCTCCTTCCAGCTCCCACCCCACCCTCCGCCCTCACTCCCCACCCACTGTGTTCATCCATAGGTGCACGATTTTTGTCCAGTCTCTTCCCGCATCTCCCACACCCCTTTTCCCCCCAAGAATAGTCAGTCCATTCCCTTTCTATATCCCTGATTCTATTATAATCACCAGTTCATTCTGTACATCCGGTTATTTATTCACTTGATTCTTAGATTCATTTGTTGATAGATGCATATTTGTTGTTCATAATTTGTATCTTTACCTTTTTCTTCTTCTTCCTCTTCTTAAAGGATACCTTTCAGCATTTCATATAATACTGGTTTGGTGGTGATGAACTCCTTTAGCTTTTCCTTATCTGTGAAGCTCTTTATCTGACCTTCAATTCTGAATGATAGCTTTGCTGGATAAAGTAATCTTGGTTGTAGGTTCTTGCTATTCATCACTTTAAATATTTCTTGCCACTCCCGTCTGGCCTGCAAAGTTTCTGTTGAGAAATCAGCTGACAGTCGTATGGGTACTCCCTTGTAGGTAACTGAGTTTCTTTCTCTTGCTGCTTTTAAGATTCTCTCTTTGTCTTTTGCTCTTGGCATTTTAATTATGATGTGTCTTGGTGTGGTCCTCTTTGGATTCCTTTTGTTTGGGGTTCTCTGCGCTTCCTGGACTTGGAAGTCTATTTCTTTCACCAGGTGGGGGAAGTTTTCTGCCATTATTTCTTCAAATAGGTTTTCAATATCTTGCTCTCTCTCATCTTCTGGTACCCCTATAATTCTGATGTTGGTACGTTTGAAGCTGTCCCAAAGGCTCCTTACACTATCTTCGTATTTTTGGGTTCTTTTTTCATTTTGCTTTTCCAGTTGGGTGTTTCTCGCTTCTTCGCATTTCAAATCTTTGACTTGATTCTTGCATTCCTCTGGTTTGCTGTTGGGAGTCTGTATAATATTCTTTATTTCAGTCAGTGTATGCTTACTTTCTAGATGGTCCTTTATCACACCATCGAGGGTCTCATTAGATTTCCTGTACATCTCATCAAGTTTATCGACAGACTCTAGAAGCCTCTTGAGAGACCTCAAAAGTGTGGTTCTGAACTCAATATCCTCCCTTGATAGTTTTGTCCTGTTTCTTTGTCTCCGCATTTTTTACACTTTCTTGGTACACCCCCTAGTGGTCTTTGTGTGCAGTCTTGTTGTAGTTATGCCTTGATTGTTATAGTTAATACTAGAGGGATTTGACCTCCAGGCCGGCTGGCTGTGATAATCAGCTGTGTTTGCAGTGGAAGCTAGGTACCACTTTAAAATTTCCCAATTTTCCAGATGAGGAAACTGAGAGAGGAAGTTAGGCAACTTGCTCCAAAGTCTAGGATTAGAACTCAGCAAGTCCATTATGCTTGTATGTGGGCTTAGATTCATTCTCTGGCTTTTCCTCTGTCCTAGCTCTAGCCCTTGAAATCCAAAGCTCAACATTGGCCCACTTGGTAACTTAGTGGTTCCAATTCAACTACCTTGTAAGACAAGAAAATTTAACAACTGGCATGCCTGTCAAATAATCTAACAATATATGAGATGCTGGGTATTGAGAGCATATTGATGGTACAAGCCAAAGCTGTTGATCAAAGGAACAAAAGAGCCATACCTCTTTAGAGTCAGCCTTGCATTTGTTTGCAGCTGAAAATAATTATGAGTTTTTGCTATAATCGAGCAAATTGACAAAGATCTAGAAACTGCACAATTAAGCCAGTCTCAACTTGGCATTGATAAGGAATAAAGCTCCAGCCCATGAGATGCCTGTGTAGTTATGAATAAGGATCTCCAGGTGTTTTTCAGCCCAACATTTTGGAGGTTGGATAATTCATGTGATTCCAACTCTGTGACTTATGTGAGAATAAGTTTTGTGAGTGTCTGAGCAGGGGCAGAAATTGTGTTACACAGATGGAAGGCTAAAGCGCAATTTGAAGTATTGTCATATTGTGTCAGTGGCTAAAAAAGTTTCTGCAAGCAGTCAGAACATGTTGCTGCACATTACTCACATAAAAAGATTGCTTAGTTTTAGCAAAATTCTGCTGGTCATGAAGGTGAAAACCATATTGTCAGAGTTTCTTATAGTCATCCACAAGACAGATAGTAGGCTTCTATTACATGGATGTGTGCATGTGTGTTGTGTTAAGACAAACCCTCGCCAATGTTCATCTGTGACATTAATGAGGCCTAATTAAAATACCATATATAATTTTTATAAATATATTCTATAGCCCTTCTTATTAAAAAGATAGGCTAGATTAGGGTTTCTGAGCTGTGACATTCTTTTTATCTTTATTTTATTGTTATTTTTTTTTTATTTCAAAGAGCATAGGAGAGGGAGAGATAGAAACATCAGTGATGAGAGAGAATCATTGATTGGCTGCCTCCTGCACGCCCCCCACTGGGGATAGAGCACGCAACCCAAGCATGTGCCCTGACTGGAATTGAACCATGACCTTTCAGATCATAGGGCAACATGCAACCACTGAGCCATGCCAGCCAGGAGCCGTGACATTCTTGACATTAATCTATTGTTGATATTATGGCTCTAGCATCTTTATGGCAGGTATGATTTTACTTTTTTTTAACATCTTCCCCAATTTAGGAGAAAGGATAGCAAATATCAGTTATGTCACACAACACAATGTTAGAAAAGGCAGGAGACTTCACAGTGTTTTCCCCTATTTTTTTTCATCCTTACCTGAGGATATGTTTCCATTGATTTTTAGAGAGAGTGGAAGAGAGAGGGGAAGATGGAGAGAAACATTGATGTGAGAGAAACACATCAATTGGTTGCTTCCCACATGCGCCCTGACCAGAGAGGAGCCTGCAACTGAGGTACATGCCCTTGACCAGAATTGAACCTGGGACCCTTCAGTCCACAGGCCGACACTCTATCCACTGAGCCAAACCAGCGAGGACTGTTTTTCCACTCTTAAGAAAAGTTCAGGGGTTAAAGATCCAGTTACCAACCCTTGCTTTTAACTCCAGTTTGGCTGTGTGATCTTGGACATGTGCTTAGGCTCTTGGTACTTTTACTTTAGTCATCTGGCATATGGTTGATTTCTAAAGTTGCCTCTAGCACTGTGAATTATTCACCTTTATGTCCTCAGTATCTCCTATGCTGTCTGGTGTATAGTAGGAACTTGATAAAGTTTGTTGAATGAATGAATATCCTGAATGCTTTGTGAATCTAAGATGGCATTTTCACTAGCATTCAAAATTATATTTGCTTGTCTTATTCACCATTGTATATCCCCAGAACCTACCACAATAAGAGGTGCAATGTAGGTACTTAGTAAATATTTATTTGAACAAATGAATAAATACTATAGGATTCTTAGATTATATGATCATTAACCACAATATGAATTCCAAAGCTTTACCATATTACTAGTACTCTTATTCAAAGCCTCTCTCAATGAGGGACATCTGCAGCAAGATGTGTATGTATTTCCATCCAAGTCATATAATTTCAACACAAAGTCATGGTAATATCATACATGTTTATTCAAAAAGTGAGTGATTCTTGCATTGGATTAGAACTTGTCCAGGCAAATTCTGCCTCCTACAATAAGCTATAGTTGGTCAAAGACAGTTTCCTTCATCTTGGGGAGAGCTTTTATTAGAAGCTAGCCTAATTTTGGTCCCTTTAAGTCAAAATAACACAGAAAGATAGAAGGGGAAAGTCCACAGACTTTATCATTAGAAGGATTTAGGTTTCAGGCCCAGTTCTTCTGCCTTCTAGGGATATGTGTTTGAGGAAGTTTTTATCCAGTGTGTCTTTGCTTTTTCATCTTTTAACTAGGGATCTAAAAGATGTGACAAAGTAAATGAAAAAATACACAAAAAAACTCAAACCACTCAATAACTATCAATATCCATTCCTTTTTAATAAGCCCACTATTTTACTTTGTGATATATAATGGATGCATTCCAAAAATTTGTGTGTATGCACACAATTTTCCCTGAATTGCATTGTTCTAGTTTGTTTTATTTGAGATTTTAAGTTTGAGTATACATTGTTTTGCAGCATAGTATCTCATTGTTCTCCATTATCAAATAATCATTTTAGATCTGTATTTACTTTAATTGAAATAAATATGGATTTTTGGTCTCCTAAAGTGGTCTAGTCTTCAGATCATTTTGTTGTACATATTGAAACAAGTCATAGTGCTTAAGAGCACTGGAAGCAAACTGTCCAGTCTCTTGCCTAGCTCTGATATTACCAACTATGTGGCTTTGGAAAACTCTTAACCTTGTTGTACCTCAGTTTCCTAATGTGCAAAATGGAGCCAGAAATAGTACCTACCTTATGTTGTTATTGTAAGACTTACAACATCTGTAGGTGTTTTATATATGACTACTGGCCCGGTCATGAAATTCGTGTGCATTAAAAGGGAATTAATTAGAGGAAATACTTCAATATTGCTATTTGCCCTTTCTCTATGATAGAAGTGTCAGAGATGAAAGAAAATTAGTAAAATGTATATGAACATCTTCCTCCTGTCAGAGTCTGGGGCACGTCGCAGGACCCAGAGTCAAGTCCCTGCTCACTACCCGCATGTGCTTCGAAATCGAGAGAGACCTGGACCCGGACGGCCCCACCCCCTTTAAACCCCACAGGGCAGGGAGTGCAGCCTCAGGTCCCCCGTCAAGCCTTTCAAGGCGGGGGCACGGCCTCAGGTCCCCCGGTCCAGTGCCGGGTGGGGGCACGGCCTCAGGTCCCCTGGCCCGGTGCGAGGGTGCGAGGGTGTGATGACCATTTGCATATTAGCTCTTTATTATATAGGATAGGTATTAAAAATATTTTATTTATTTAGTTATTTCCAAAACCTGTCCTGGAAGTTGTGCTTGTAAATTATAAAGGTGGAGCTAGCAGAAAGCATGCAAAATACTGGGTTT
>NW_005876896.1:0-9304 GCF_000147115.1 Myotis lucifugus | reverse complement strand
AATCAAGTTTAGATGAGGTCATGGGGGTGGAGCCTCCATGATGAGATTAGTGTTTTCATAAGAGAGAGAGAGAGAGAGTAGAGCTCCCTCTCTTGGCCATCTGAGGAAGATGTCTGTCTACAAGCCAGGAAGCCAGCTCTCATTAGAACCCAACTGCATAGCACCCTGATCTGGTACTCCCAGACCCCAGGATGGTGAAAATATTTGTTGTTTAAGCCACCCAATCTATGGTATTTTGTTACAGCAGCTCACTAACACAAGGACCAAGAATAAATTATTGGAAAAATCACTTTTTGGAAAATAAGCAAAATTAATGTAGCATAAAACACTGCTAAATAAAATCCAATTTAGTACCTTGGAAGTCTCAAATAACTGTTCTATTTTAAGCAACAACTCAATGAACCACACTTCCCCTGCAAGAAAGAGACTCAAGTAAAATTTTATAGTAAACATAATTATAGTATCTTGTTGTTACAATTCAAAAAAAGTAAAGATAAGCACAAAATGGTACCATTACTGTATTCAGTGTGATAATTTCTGCCGTATATTCAAGCAATGGTAATAACATAACAGATAATTGATGAATAAAAGTAAACACACTTCATATGCTAATGAAGTTTTAAACTAAAATATTGGGACTTTTTTGTCTAGGTGAGTAAAAATGTAGAAATAGTGCCTTTTTATGAGTAACCACATAATATGCACTACAAATTTTCTTCCTAGAAAGAGCACTGTGTCAGGGTAAGTGATCACAGGAGACAAAAAATAATGTAAGGCTTATGAAGAGCTGAGACTCAGCATAGTGTTGTTTCAGGAAAGGAGTGAGACTCATAAATAGAGTTAAGTCCTAAAATATGATGGAGAGAAAAATCTCTGTAACTGTGGGTTAAGGAATTGTTCTCTGATGCAACAACAAAAGCATCACCCATTTTAAAAAATGATAAATTGAATTTTGTTATACTCAGAAACTTCTGATCTGCATGCCATTGTTCAGAGAATTAATGACAAGCTGCAAACTTAGGAAAAATATTTTCAAACTGCATATCTGAAAAAGTATATAAATCCAGAATATGTAAAGAGCTCAAAATTCAACAATAAGAAAAAATTCAATTAAAATGTGAAAATATTTTATTAGACACTTCATTATAGAATATATATGGGTGACAAATAAGTACATGAAAATGTGTTGAACTTTATTAGTCATTAGGAAAATGCAAAACAAAATTACAACAAGATAACAATAGATACCCAAAAGAAAGATGAAAAAATTACAATATGAAGTTCAGACAAAGATCTGGAACAACTGGAATTCTCATACATTGCTGTTAGGAATACAAAACGGTATAGTAATTATGTGACATTCATTCATCCCCTAAAGAAACTATCATTTCAAGTGAATTGATGTTACCATCCTAATAATTTGGGGTTATCATCTTAATTTGGCCAGCTGTATTTAATAGTCATGTATTTTCAGCAAAGAAGTGAGCTTAAATATAGGATTCTTAGCCTAAGATTCATATGGCTGTGCCAATACTTGATTCCATAGTTGCTATGACAACATAGAATTTAATATAGGTTCTTCAAAGGGGTTTTGTTCTATAACTCACTTTCTTGTTCAATTTTCATCATAATCAGATTATTTGATCTGCCTTTTATAAACAGAAATCTGTGACCTTCTTCTCTCAATGTTGAAAATGTCCTTCAATCATTCTTTAAATACACACCAAAATGTGGTGCTGGCATAAAGATAGACATATAGATTAGGAATAGAATTGAAGGTCCAGAAATAAACACATACATCTAAGGTCAAGTGATTTTCCACAAGGGTGCTAACACCACTCAGTGAGGAAAGTGGGCTTTTTAACAAATAATGTGAGGACATTTGAATAACCATAGCAAAATAATACAATTGGACCCTTACCTCACATCATACTAAAAAATTAGTTCAAACTGAATCAACAACCTATATAAAAACAGGCATAAATTTCTGTGACCATGAATTAGGCAATGGTTTCTTTGCGTAGTTACACACCAAAAGCACAACAACCAAAAAATAAATAAATAAATAGATAAAATAGGCTTTATACAAATATAAAACACTTGTGCCTCAATGAATACTATCAACAAGAAAATCAAAGACAACCAACAGAATTTGTGGCATGTTTAACATTTGTAAATCATATAACTCATAAAGTACTTGAATCTAGAATATATAAAGATGCTTACAACTCAATAATAAAAAGACAAGCAACCCAATTAAAAAGTGGACAAAGGGCATAACTGCTAATGGGTAAAGAGAGTCTTTATGGGGTGATAGAAAATTCTGGGGTTAAGTAGTGGCAATGGTTTCAAAAGTCTGTGACTATACCTTAAGCCACTAAATTATATGCTTTAAATGGGTGAATTTTATGGTATGTAAATTGTATCTCAATAAAAACAAAAACAACCACCAAAAAAAAACCTAGGCTGGAGAAGTGTGAAGACAGGAGGACAGGAGGAGCCAGCATTACCTGAACATGTTAAGGTGACTCTAGGTCAGAGCTACCCACAACAGAAGACAACTCTCTAGTCAACAGTAAGCACCTTTGTGGAACTGCCTGGTTTAGAGAGAATCGGGCCCAAAGCAGCTCCAGGTCCAGCACACTGCCATGAATCCTGAATTTTGGCCATCTGAAAGCAAACCGCTGTGACTAAAAATATTTGAGCATGAGTGATCTGTAATTAAACCCAAACACATTGTCATCATGCCAGACAAGAGTTACAGATCCTCATAACTAAGGCAGTAAATGTTAACATAATTGCATTTTTCCTGTGTGCTAATGACCTGCTAACTGTGATTGCAGCCTTTACTTATTTCTTTGTATTTCAATGACCTTAATTATAGTAATCGGTTTGCTCAAGTTGTCAGACATATACATTTCACTTCAATGTATTCATACAATAAAGGGATTCCACTAGCCACGACCTTAAATAATCCTTTTTTTTTTTAGATCTTCATGCAACCAGGATAATTTACCTTCATCCTAAATCTGGGATTTTATATTTAAACACCTACAGGGACCATGCATGTACTAGTAATGTTTTAAAAAATGAAGCAAGCAGATGTTAAAGGCAGAAAGAGATGGGAATTCTGATGAAGAGGGGACCCATACCTGTTTAAAGGACACCCCTTTACTCAGATGCAGCTAAGTAAAAAAAAAAAAAAAAAGTTGTCTATATCATTCAATTTTTTAAGGAAATATAGAATTGTGAAGTTTTATATGGGAAATCTTAATTTCAAAATAGTGGATGTAGCTTTTGAAGGGTGAGCTAAGAACAGTAAACATCATATCACATATTTGTTTCAAAATTATTTATTTTATTTAAGGCCCTTATTCTCTGTCAGGAAAAAAACCCCACAAAAAAAAAACAATGAAATTTTGTCTCTAGGACTATAGGTACTAGATTTCCATGTTGCCATGTTACAGAATTTACCAGGTGACCAAAAAATACACAGGAGTACCCGGAGACACAGGAAAAACCCGTTTATTTCCAGATGTTTCACATGTACTAGTACAGTGACTCAGGGGGTCAGTTCTCCAAATCCTGAGCAAACCAATATGGAGGAAGCTTTCTCTTTATACACTTTGATATCTTTGTCCCCCATATATGGATCAGACTTCCGGACCTTTCTAGGGCCTTGCAAAAAGCCCCATGTGTTAGGATGGGGGCCGTGAGACCACACCTAAAGGCCTGGCCTGGCACCAGTGCTGATAAACCCTTCTGGGGGTTGTATATTGTTTATGGTTTATGGCCTCTGTAAAATGTTAGTATTTAGGTAAACAGGTCTTGCAAGACCAGATAATTAAGGAAGGGGCAGTTAGACTATAGGCTAACAGGAATGTGCATTGGGGATACTAATTAACTAGGTACAGAGTTAGGCTGCTGTCTCCTTCTCCCCACCCCCCCCCACACAAAAAAATGTCTATTTTCCTCATCAGCCATATTAGACTTCAGAGATCTCTGGCGACATTGTTATATCATTCAAATCTGTGCCATTTAATTCTGTGCATGACTGCTCTATTATTTACCAGGTCAATATCAGGCTTTATATATCCTGTGTGATTAAATTTAACCAAACCGAGCAGTGTCAATAGGATGTTATACTTTAAAGTTAATTCTTTTAATCAAAATGAAAAGGGTCCAGTAGTATTTACTATCACACTGAGTTCCCAAATGGTTAGTAGTCATTCCTTAACTGGACAAACAATGGGCCCATGCTGCCAATTAATCAGAGACAGGGTTGAATTATATATGAGTGTTTATTCCTATATTGGCAGCAATATGGGAGAGCAGTAGGTCATCCACAAAAATCTGCTCTCCACCTCACCATAAGCCAGCTGCTTATATTGGGTAAAAGGACAAAAGATTACATAGGGAAGTAGCCAAGGGGTATGCCAAATGGGTAGTTAACAGAGGGCTGAGGATCTTCAAAGGGCTAATGATATGCAAAAAGAGCTGGGGTCTTCAAAGGGCTTAGTAATATTCAAGGCTGAGGATCTTCAAAGGGCTGGAGGTTCTGGCTTCTGCAACAGAGCTGTTAATCTTAACATGATAATAGGCAGTCCAAATGGGGAGGATGGGCTTTCGTCTCCAGGTGAGCTCCCAGGTCCCATGTGTGTAACTGCCAGCCAAATTAGAAAGTGCCTTCTTTAATCAGAACAAAGCAGTCACAGTTAACAGAGCATGATTAATATTTATTACAATTCTAGCTGGTTCCCCAACATTGTACTTCTGCCCCTATCATTCCTACCTGGAATTCAAAATCTACAAAGAATAATAAAGGTTTAGAACCTTATGTTCCTCATTTCATTTGACTCAATGCCATTCTCATTGCTCCCTCTCCCCTGTCTTGCTCACTAGCAATCAATTAATCTCATTAATTGTCACTGAATTATCTCTCATGTCTGTCCTCTCTTCTTCACTGTCAGCACCATGATGATCAGCTATTTACTTTACATGTGACCAACTATAATAATTTTCACAACCACTGCCAAGCCCCACCCAGCTATCTACTTTAGGAAGAATAGTAATCCTGCAACATCACACTGATTGCTTTACATTTTTTACTCTAAAATTTCAAGCATTCTCCATTGCTCATAAAAAGAAGCCCAAACTTACTTGGGAGGAACATGTATTTTATGGTTTGAATAATAAAACAACCTCTGTAGCCTGACAGAGCTGGGTTCATATTCTGAGTCCACACTTACCAGAATATCTCTATTGAATTACAGTCCATAATCTCAGACTCCTTAACGACAGTTCTTACGTCTTATCTCAGAAGAGACATTATAAGGATCAAATGAGGTCATCTTTGTGAAGTAGCTAGCACATCTCAAGTTCTTGGAACTGTACTGACAGTAAGAAACTAGATCTAGAATCTCACCTGCTCACCTGGCTCTGGAGGGTTGGGAGCTGGTCTCCTGGTTCAGTTGCACAGAAGTCAGATCATGAGCAGAAGTCTACTGAAGACAAGCCAGCAAGATTGTAGATAAAGTGGAATTCATCAGTACAACAATATGCAAATCACTCCTCAACATCATCTGGCAACCTTCAAACCACAATTAGTGACTTCCTGCCTGAGACCTTGCAATTCATGCGCCAGGGGGAGACATCCCTTTTGTGTAACCTGCTCATCCAGGAAGCAAACATTTAAGAAGTAGAAGTAACCTCATGAGGGCAGTAACAAGAACAACAAAAGCAACACATGTGTCAGTAAAAGAAGGAGTCTTGGAAAGCTAGCAAAGGATTGCTGAATTTAGCATCTTCCCAATTTCTGTCTTTTATCTCGACTACACATTAAACTTACTACTTCACAACTTTTTCCTTAGTTTGCCCAACATATGGGTTGAAATCTAAAATAGCAGTTTATATTCTGCTATTTCTATGTTAGAAGTTTTCAGTAGGTGTTGGAATCTGCATTTGCAGTTGCTGCACCAACAATTTATTACTTTTCCACATTTCTTTGCTGGCAAACAAAGGCACTGCTGCAATAATAACTTGAAATTCCTCGTTGTTAATGTCCCTTGTGTTATGTTTTGGTGCACGTAGAAGTTATCTTCTGTTCTCTTCTGAGCACTATGATAAATGGCCTGCCTGACTTTGGAAGCGTGTGACGACCATAGCAAAAGATGGCTTTGCCTCTCTCCCAGCTTTTTCATGAAAAACAGTCAAGCTTTTACATGTGTAGTTTGTGGCCATGTAACAGAACAATGATTGTCAGCCTGTCACCTACCTTAGACTGGGTTCCCTGGAAACAAGACTGTGAGACAAGAACTGTGCACAGATGGACTGTTGGGGGCTGCTCTTAGATGATTCCTATAAGGAAGTGAGGAAGGCAGGACTGGGCAGAGGGAAAGCTGACCTGCATTGCTGTTGTAATTAAGGCTTCCCCCAATTCTAAGGGGAGTTCTGGAGCTAGGACAGACCTTAAGTATTTCCCCAAATTAAGAAACTATAGCTGGACCTCTGTGTTTTTGTATAGGCAAGTAATTAGCAGCAAGCCACCCCTTGGCAGAGTCTATAACCCTGATTGAGGCAGTTCATAATGGCTGAGACCAACTACCAGGCAGGGATGGAGCTATAATTAGGAGTTAATATTCCCAGAAGTTGGCTGGGGAGAGAAATGTGTGTGTCATTCCTGAAGAAAAGACCTGGTGATCCCTACAGATCCCCAAAGATGTTAAATCCTATGTCAGGAACTCATTAGCTTTTGTCTACTGAGTTAACCAGTCAAATGAGACTTGATTACCATGGTTGAGGGAATGAAGTTAACCAGCTTATTTCAATGCTTGCACTGCTTAATTTAGCTGAATTATATAATTCAGTGATAGGAGAACAATATGAAGAAAATGAAAAGGAAATGCTTCCATTTTTATGGGCATAATGTGTTAGAGAGTAACAACTATTTGACTTTAGATGCCCTAGGCAAAACTTGTTAGGTAAAAGGAACAATCCATCAAAATTAATCCAGAGTGTCTAGGCCTCACTTCAGTGTGAGGAGTGGTTTCAATATTCAACAGCCCAGTGGTACAGCATCAGTGCTAATTAAGAGCAGGGAAAAAACAAGGTTGTTCTTGGTGCCACAACAATATTTTAGATACTGGTCAGCAGTTCTATTTTCCTTTCTTGTTTCTCCGACTCCTCATGTCTTCCTTGTCTCTGCCCTCTCCCAATTTCATATACCCTCCCTACAAGCTCTCCAAGGATCTCTTTACCATCTCAGTCCTGCAACACACCCAGCCCTCCCATCTCACCTTGACACACATCCTCCCTTATCTTCACTCCACCAAAGGTTGACTTGATCCTGTCAGGATGACAATGCGCTTTATGAGGAGAGGCATTGGACTGAGGGCAGAGACATCCTTCCCAGGTTAGCAGTACAAAAAAATCACAATTGTTGCAACATAGAGAACTATCCAGTGATACCAATCATTCTCTCTTCTACTGCTCATTTTAAGTTTCCCTCAACCTTAGCTAAGACTTATGCTAGTCTAGATGGCTTACTAGATGAGGCAACGCAAACCTTCAGTGACTAAGAGGAATTAGCCACTCGTCATAATGACTACCTTATACAATGTTACCATCAAAATTTTTCAGGGAAGTAATAAGAGATGCCCAAGTGGATGACCTAGGTGTCAAAAGGTGACTCCTTTCTGTGTCACTTGATCTCTTGAGCAACATATCAAATAAACCCATAGCTTATCCTATATAATAAAAGGGTAATATGCAAATTGACCCTAACAGCAGAACGACTGGGAATGACTGGTCTCTAAGACACACACTGACCACCAGGGGGCAGATGCTCAATGCAGGAGCTGTCCCCTGGTGGTCAGTGCGCTCCCACAGGGGGAGTTCTGCTCAGCCACAAGCCAGGCTGACAGCTGCCAGCACAGCGGTGGTTGCGGGAGCCTCTCCTGCCTCCTCAGCAGCACTAAGGATGTCTGACTGCAGCTTAGGTCTACTCCCTGCTGGTAAGTGGACATCCCCCGAGGGCTCCTGGGCTGCCAGAGGGATGTCTGACTGCCAGCTTGGGCCTGATCCCCCAGGGAGTGGGCCTAAGCCAGCAGGGGGACATCCTCCGAGGAGTTCCAGACTGCAAGAGGGTATAGGCTGGGCTGAGGGATCCCCCCGAGTGCACAAATTTTTGTGCACCGGGCCTCTAGTGTATATATAGAAAAGGCTAATATGTAAAGTGTTCCCTCAGGAGTTTGACCAGGAGACTGGGAGTTCAATCACTTGCTATGATGTGTGCTGACCACCAGGGTGCAGCGTAAAACATGGCGGGTGACCAGTGGTGGTGGCAGGGTGCTGAGGGAGTGAGGGAAGGAGGAGGTGGGGAAGCAGGGAAGTGGGGTGGAAACCACATGGTGGCAGTGCACGGGTGGCAAGGGAAGGAGAAGGCAGGGAGGCAGGGAGGCGGGAAGGCAGGGAACCTGATTGGCCCTGATTGCCGGCCAGGCCTAGGGACCCTACCCGTGCACGAATTTTGTGCACCAGGCCTCTAGTAATTTGATGAAACCTTTGCTGTGTTCCCTGATAAAATCATCCCAGCTCTGTGAACCAGGACCATTAAACCTGCAGAGCCTAGAATTGTAAGGACAGGAAGCACAAATTCCTTAAATTGTCCTTCAGAGTGATGGAAATTGGAACATATTGGGTTATATCCAGTCAGGAGATATAGTAATGTAAAAGAAATAAAAAATAGCCACAAATAATATAAGAATAACAGACATAGAGAACAGTCACTACTTGTAGGTTTAAAGCCTTTTCTCAAATTCTAATGCCTGGAAACCCTGGTTCTATATTGAGGTCACTGTGCCCAAGGATTCTAGTGGTTACTCAACTCCTTATACATATTTATCACATAGCTAGTTACTATTTGCTCAAGACTTTGGTTAAGTAATATTTCTTCTCTACGTCTATTTTTGATATCTACTAACTAAACATAAGAATAGTAACTCACTATGCTACTGCTTTAAAATTAGTCTTCTTATATAAGTAATCTTGTGCAAAGTACTTGAATGTAGAGCCCTTCAAATATTCCTTGGGACTATAGGGAAAAAAAAATTATGGCTATTCTGGTTATGCATATACTGCATAGTAAACCATCTTAAAACTTGATGGGTTAAACGACAACTTATTATTTGTCCTGTTTCTGTGGGTTGACTGGGCTCAATAGGGTGCTTGCTATTTGAGTCTCTCTTTGACACAGTTGCAGTCACATATCAATATGGGGCTGCAGGCATCTGAAAGCTAAATGAGG
>NW_005876895.1:0-9304 GCF_000147115.1 Myotis lucifugus | reverse complement strand
ATGAGATGGTTCAGTATAATGGTTAGGAACCTGGACTTGGAAGCAGACAGATCTGGGTTCAAGGCCAATTCAGGTACTTCATAACTATGTGATTACTCTTAGCCTTAGCATACTATTATAGTACCTTCATCAAGACTTTTTGAGGGGACAACATGTGATACTGGGTACAAAGGCATTGGCAAAACAAACCACCAGTACTAACATTGTATGTTAGTTATCTATTGCTGTGTAACATACTATCTCAAAATACATGGAAATTGAGTAGCTTAAAACAATGAACATTTACTATTGCATTGTATCTGTAGATAAGGAATTTGGGAACAGCTTATGTGGGTGGTTCTGGCTTAGATCTCTGACAATGTTGAAGCTAAGATGTTGGCTGGGGCTGTGGGCATCTGAATTGCCTGGGACTGGAATATCCAGTTCCAAGATGGCTCACTCACATGGCTATTGACATGAGGCCTTTCTGGCTATTGGCAGGAGTTCTCAGTTTCTTGCCACATGGACCTCTCTATGAGACCTCCTGAGTGTCCCCATCTCACCTGGCTTCTGCCAGAGCAAGTGATCCAAAAGGGAGAAAGATGTTAACTACAATGCCTTTTATGACCTAGCCTTGGAAGCCATATGCCACCATTTCTATGGTATCCTATTGTTTACAAAAGTCAGCCTTGTTCAGTGCAGAGGAGAATGGCTACATAAGAGCATGAATAGTATGAGGCAGGAAGCATACTATCTTCAAGACAGGCTACCACATCTGGTAAAAGTGAAAACCTATTTTGTGCAGTATCTTCAGAATGTTCTTAAAACAAAATATCCCAAAGCTCAAAACACTGAAAAGAAGCAAGAGGGCTATTGTGCATGATCCTGATAAAGAGGGACTCAATGCTGAGGAATAACAAAAAGAGATACTCCTCATAAATACTGATGCAGTGGAACCTTCATAATCTTTTGTTCTAAGTTTAACGTTTAATTAAAAACTCCTGGTTCTCTTTGGGTAGCTAAGGTCATGACCTAAATCATTAGGTTTTTTGACCTGAAAAGAAAGTTTTAAAATAATATCCAAGAGGTCTCCCATCCAACTACTATTACACTTGAAACCTACATATTCTTATTAACCAATGTCACCCCAATAAACTTAATTTTAAAAAAGAAAAGAAAAAATATCCAAGAGGAAAGCCTAATAGTTTCTTAAGAACTCCCTTCAACCTGATAAAGTAGAATGATTACATTCAAACAAATATCCAGAGTAAGTGTAACCATACTCTATTGAAGCTGAATTGTACATAGTAGGGTCTAAGGCCAGTCCAAAAATCTGTTTTACCTGCAGGTGTCTTGAAGTAGCCTATCAACTCTGGTTTATTTTCCTATAGAGTATTATAATGATTCCTGATAATATTTTATTTGGGGTGGTAGGGAATGACAGAGATTGGCAGAAGAGCCAGGGAATGCAAGGGGGTCTCCTGGGACAAGTATGGGAAATCAAAGGTACTATAAGTGTTGTTTCTCCCCTGTTCATTAGTACACTAACCTAATGCTTATCCACTGAGTGTTCTGTGGATCCACACTGGCTGTAAGCCTGGGGAGCACATGCATGTAGGCCTCAACTCACTCCATTTTCTAGCTCTGAGCTCTTGAACAAATTACTTCTCTGAACCTGTTATAATAGTATCTATCTCTTAGGTTTTTAAAGATTAAAATGAGTTAATATATGAAAAGTATTTATATATATTCATACAGTATCTGAAAAGTGACTGGTATGTGTTAATCATTATGTATTAGTTATTATCTGACTTAAAAACATATGCATGTATTTTTCTCTCTGTATATTTTTATTATTATTTAAAAATATGTATTTGAGATGCATAAAATTTTATTCACTTCTTATTTTCATTCAGCAAATCTATTTCAGTTCTCTACTATGGGCTAGAAACTGTGTATGGGAACGCCCCTGGTGTAAAAGATCCATACACACACACACACACACACACACACACACAGATGGAAATTTATATCAGGAGATTAAAATCTAGTAAAAGAGCCCTGACTGGTTTGGCTCAGTGGATAGAGTGTCGGCCTGCAGACTGAAGGGTCCCAGGTTCAATTCTAGTCAAGGGCATGTACCTTGATTGTGAGCACATCCTCAATAGGAGGTGTGCAGGAGGCAGCTGATCGATGTTCCTCTCTCATCGATGTTTGTAACTCTCTATCCCTCTCCCTTCCTCTCTGTAAAAAATCAATAAAATATAATTAAAAAAATAAAATCTAGTAAGAGAGATAGGCATATTTATAAATAACTCTGAACTGTTACAAGGGGAAAAATAAAGTTACCCCAAATGCAATGGTTTTGTGAAGTAGAAAGTAATCAGTTCCGAAATGGGATTGTTGGGATAGGCATGTAGAGAAGGATGCACTGAAACTGGGCCTTAAAAATGAGTTGGTTCAGGCAGACAAAAAATTTCTTAAAAAGGAGAAAGATACTCCAAATAGAGAGGAGAGCGAGAAAATGTATGGGAGAAGGAAAGTGCCCACTATTTGAGGTGAGTGGGGACCGTGTCAGTGTTCCCAGGACATGAGTGTGAAGGGGAAAGTGGAGTTGGAGATAAGAGACTGGATGCTGAGGACTTTAGGTATTAGTTTATAGAAATGCAGAGCTATAGTATAAACCTCTTTATTACCAGTGTTTGGGATGTATTTTTTGAAGAGTATTTAGCTCTTTTTTTCTTTGAGCTATTTATTTAGTTGAGTAATTTGTGTTAGTTCTGGAAAACTGGAAAAACTCCATGTGAAAAGCCACATGCATTCCCAAGTAGGACCATCTACTTGGGAACCAGTTTAGTGCAAAATAAATGTGTGCCTTCTCTGGAGATTTGAGTTCATAAGAATTGGCGGTCACGAAGCTCTAAGGACTTATGTGTGCAAGAATGATGGGTTTCCTTGGAGTGGGAGCCTGGCCCCCAGGCGTGAAGTTCTCAAGCAAGGAATGCTGGAGTTGGCAGAAAGGGAAAAAGGAGGGAGGACATTAAATGGTTATGAGCACAGGCTTTGGAGATGCACCTCATGTTACACAGTAGCTCTGCCATTTACTATATATGTGATTTAAAGCAAATCCCTTATTCTGTTATTTGAGATTCTTCATCTGTAAAATGCTAATAGCCAAACTCTCTTTATTGTATTGTTCTGAGCATTTATAAATATCATTCACATGAAGTGCTTGGTACTTGGCACAGAGTGCTCAATATGTGAGGAATGTAATTATTGATGTTGCTGATGTGTTTTTCTTGATGCTCCTATAGGTAACTAGGTAATGTTCAAGATGGAGGGTGAGCTATGTCCAGGTGCAATGGAAGTATTGGTTGAGACTGAGGTATTTGAGCAGTTACCATGTAGGATATATCTCTATTAAAAGCTTTCTATTCCTATTTTTCTATAAATGGACAAGGAGGGCTAATTTGGAGGGTCTACCAGGTTATTCCACCTTTGTGATATAAGACAACCTTTTTTATCCAAGGGAATATTCGTTTTTTGAGAGGGCACCAGTGAGAGTACTAATTTATAATGATTGAGAAGAGAGGGGTCTCTAGAGCAGCCAATCAGAAGAGCTGAATATACCCTGGTGTTTTATGGAGTGAAAGATGCTGTTCAAATTCTGTTGCTTATATATTTTTTTCTTCCTGAAGAAGTCCAGCAGTGAGTTAATGCACCTCCTTTGTTCTTCCACAGCACTCATAGCAATATGAGGTGGTATGTCAAAGCAGAGACTTCGAGATTAGGCCTTTCTGTGCCTCAGTTTTCTCATCTATAAAATGATGCCTTTTTGTATAGCTTACCTGAATGAACATATGTAAAGCCCTTGTAACAATGACTGGGACATATGCTCTAGAAGTGTTAGCTATTTTAAATGTTCATCACAATGTACTGTAACTGTGGGCTGTATCATTTATATCCACTGTTAGACTCCAAACTTACTTATTTTGAAGAGTGTATCAAAAACAAGAATTACATCCTAGAGATGTTGTAAGAAAGTGGACCTTCAAGGTTCACTGCCTCAAGTAGTAGAGGAGGCCCATCATCCTACAAAATGGAGAAATACTTCCTGTCTTGGAAGTGAACTGCAGTGACCAAAAGAAGTATGGAGCTAGACTTGCTCTAACACCAAACCATACCCAAGGCCTGATTTTAGCCCTAGAGTCGCTGGGTCTATGCCAAGAGCATCAGATGTGACCAAGACACAGCCAGTCAAATCAGAAAGACTGTGTTGGGTGAATCTCCTTGGATTCTTTACCAGGGAAAAGTGGGCTTGGGCAGAGAGGGTGGAAGAAAGCCTGGAAATTGTGGTTGCTTAGAAGGGAAGGAGAATACAGACATTATTTCACCCACCCCACTGTTTCCCATCTGTCTAGTTCCTAATGGCAGCCCTGACAATTATTTTGGGAATAATGGCTGTATGTATTCTAGATTCCAGGAAGTCTGAGTCAAAGTAGCCTATGTGAACTGTAGGATATGGAAATGTTATATCTTCTGGGAAAGATTTCATTATTTAGTATCAACCTCATCATAAGGTCCAGGGTCATCACAAAACTGCATTTTTATTTTTCCCTTTTAGTACCTAGAACTGACATTTAACCAGGTCACTGTAGCCATCCAAACAGTATTAAGTTGGATTTAAACTTGTTCCTTTTTTGTTGCATTTCAACATATCAGAAAGCTGGAGAATAATAATATTCTCCGCATTGTATCTAAAAGTGTTCATATGAAACACTTATTTCTAGCTCTTTTTCCATTTTATTAAACTTATTTCTAACCTCATATTGTATGAGCCATTGTACTTTTATTTGTCTCTGATATAACTCATATTAATAAATTTGGAAATAACTATAAAAAGAAAATTACAAAGTCAATGACAATCCAATACACAAAGATAACTAAACAAATGCCTATTATCTTATTTTTATTTGTCTCCTTTCTTTCTTTTTTTTTATTTTACAAATTATGTGGCTAAAAACATTTTGGACATGTCCTCTGTTGCAAGAAGTTCTCTAGAGTAGAGCAAAAAGTTTAAGATTACTGGACCTTAGTGACATTCAGAATTATCTACTGAAGTTAAAGTGGATCAACCAATTTACTGAAGTATATCTTAAGACTTTTTAGCCATGGTCCACATTAAAAACTCATTTTGTCTCACACTTATACATATATCAAGATGTTGGATAAGAAAGATACATATGTTTGTACTGGATCATAAAGAAAATGTTTATGATACTGTGGGTTACAGAAAGAACAATTTGAAAAACATTGGTCTTATCTATTTAAATTTTCTCTATATTAAATGAGGAAGTTAACTTGTCTTATTCTTGGCACAATTTTCCTATCCACTTTCTAATTTTTATTACTAATAACATGGGATTTTAGATATGGCAATTATTACTAATATATTATTTGTATGTGATACCTTTTTCAATTTTTCATCTATATTCTATTTGTAAACATATTTATATCAAATGTATATTCTTGTTATATTTAATTAGTTTAAATTCTCACCACTAATTCTTTGTTCCCATAATAACTCTGTTATTGATTTTTTACGTTAGATTCTTCTTCTGGTTTGCTACAGAACTTCTCTGAGTAATTTATTGAGGAAGGTATCATCTTAGTATGATTAAACCTAGGAACTAGTATAGTATAACTTGAGCAATTGATTTAAAAAGTCCCCAATATCTTGTTTTTTACTAGCAAGATAGTTTTTTGCATTTCAAAAACATGCTATCATTTTTATAGATTAAAATGCTTTTCAAAAATAAGCTAATCAATACATATTTTATAAATACTTTATTTGCAAGATGTTATTAAAGATTCTGAAAATGCAAAAAGAATATGACCTCATGACTATAGGTGGTTCACACAAATTTATGGGATGGACTACATAAGACGAAGAGGATGATGATATCAAATAAATCTCATCAAGCACTTAATATGTATTTCTTATGCTATTCTAAGTCCTCTAGGAGTATCAGAATATTTAATGTTCAAAAATCCCTGAAAGTGTCATTGCTATTAATACCCCTATTTTATATTTAATGAAACAGAGGCGCAGATAGTTAAGTAATTTACTCATGTTGAGTAGACAAGTAGGAGAATAGCTGGGATTCAATACCAGGTAGTCTAGCTCCAGAACCTATGTTTTAAGTTGATACCATATTTCAATATGATAAGTTTTGTTTTAAAAATCTGTTATAGTTTACTTTTAATATTTTGCATTAATTTAAAAAAAACTGTAAATGAGTATCTTTTAATTCCAATATGTTGGAATGAGCTAACAGAGACTACCCTACTAAAAATATATAGAAAAACTGAATACAACATGACAAAAAAGTATCTGAGCTTCCAAGAAGTGGAAATTCTCACATGCTAGAAACAAAGAGGGAATTTAAAACCAGACAAATACTAAAGCTGGTGTGGAGACTCTGGGGGAGCCTTGCACAGGATAAAATTGAGGCCTGGAAAGGCTGCCCTCATTAGAAAGATGACAAGAAAAACACCTCCTTCCAGCCAAAGTAAAGCTGTTGGGAGTGTGACTTTTTTGATCTGAGCGTGAAAAATAAGCAATGGTTAGTCATGAGCAGTCCTAAATTCAAGCCTTCCTCGTCTGTGCATGCAGAATCCAATCTTTGCAGTGCTGGTCTTGTGAAATTAATGGAAGCCTGGTACTGAACCAGAGAAGGCCTTGCAGCTCCCGGCAGATGCACACACAAAGCCCTTTGTAGGGATTCTCCCAGGACACAGAACAAATGGACTGTACACAATGAAGGACCCAGCCGTGTAGATAAGCTCACCATAAAAATCGCTGACCACATGCCACACAATGGCCTGGAGAATTAGTAACCCAAGAACTTCAAATAATAGGAAATTATGAAATCTATAAAAGCTTATAATGTTTAAAATAATTTTTAAAGGAGTACAAATCATAATAAAAAACAGGTTGCTGTGAAAAACTTCAGATGGAATGGAAAAATGATAAAACTTGATCAAATAAAAATGCATAGATACATTTTATGCTATGTGAATTATATCTCAATAAAGCACTTATTAAAAATGTAGAGGAACAAAATTGGAAAAAAAAACAACACACTGAATGGTTTAAACAGCTTATTAGACACAACTGAAGATAGTCAATACAATATAAGATTTATAAGAAGAAATTAACCAGAAAGGAGCCCAAGGAGAAAAGGAAAAAATATGAGAGGTTCAAAACATGGAGAATGTATTTGTTATTGTGCAAAAAACGTGATTGAGCACCTACTGTGTATACAGCATTTTCCTGTACACTGGGAAATATAACCGGAGGGGGAAACAAAAACATACTTGCCCTCCTTGGAGTACACATTTTATGGGGGAAATGAGAGAGATGATAAAGAATGTTGGTAACTAAAACACGATATTTCAGATAGTGGTAACCATCCTGGGTAGGCAGGAAGGGGGAAGATATGTAGCAAGTGTGATTGGAGCACCAGCGTGATGGTGTATTTTAGTAGTATGGTGGAAAAGATCTTCACTGAGAACTAACATTGCAGCAAACACTTGAGGAGAGAAGTGAGCAATGAAGAGACCTTTGCACAAGCAAAGGAATAAAGGGAGAAATAATGGTATTTTCAGATACAAATATTCCACTCAGTAAACACCATATTCACAGAACCTAATGAAGGATATACATAAGGAAAATATAAAAATCAGGGAAAATTTTGAATACTATAAGCCAAAAAATTTCATAAATGTGAAATTAAAACTAAAAAAGCTCAAATTAAAATAACAACAATAGCAACTAATATGCGATAATTAAAAAAAAAAAGATGGACATACCATCTCAGGAAAACATTTTAAGAGAAATATGGCAAGTTTTAATCATTAAATAGAAGAAAGACAGAAATGAAAATATGAACAAATATTATAAAATAGAAAAGCATGATATGATAAACAGGATCAACAAGCCAGACTTTGATTATTTGAAAAAACTAGTAAAATTGGTAAACTATTGGCAAGACTTATCAAGGAATAAAGAAAGGGCCCAAATAATCAAATATCAGAAAATAAAGACATCATTATAGACTTATATCATAAGATGTTATTATGAACAAGTTATGTCAAAAATTTTGAAGCTATAAATGAAATTGATAAATTATTAGGAAACATATCTTTATAAACTTATAAAAGAAGAAACAGATAACTTGGATAATTGAATGATTATCAAATAAGCTGAGTTCATAATTTAAATCTTTTTCACAAACAATTCCATGTCCACAGTTTTACTGGTGAATTCTAGCAAATAGGATAAAACACACATACAATGTAATTTTACACACACTTTTCCACAGAACAGAAATGAAACATTCCAACTGGTTTTACAAGGCTAGCATAATCTTGATACCTGCCTTCATCCATTTGAGCTGCTATAACAAAATAACACAAACTGGGTAGTTTATAAACAAGAGAAATTTATTTTTCACATTTCTGGAGACTGAAATTCCAAGATCAAGGTACCAGAATGGTTAGGTGAGGGTCCTCTTCTGGGTGCAGGCTTCTTACTGTAGCTTCACGTGGCTGAAGTGGGTGAGGGAGCTCTCAGAAGTCTCCTATAAGGGTTTTACTCTCCCTAGTTGTTTCCCAAAAGCCCCACCTACTACCATCACATTGGGCATTAGAATTTCAAAGTGGATTTTGGGAGAACACAAACGTTCAGACCATAGCAATACCCGAATCATCCATACGAATAAAAGGGTAATATGCTAATTAGACCAAACATCTTCTGCACGTCCTTCTGGATGTCCTTCCATACAAAGCCATGGTCTGGGGGCTAAGACAGAGGTGGTTAGGGGTGATCAGGCCGGCAGGGGAGAGCAGTTAGGGAGCAATCAGGCCAACAGGAGAGGAGTTAGGGAGCCACCAGGCTGGCAGGGGAGAGCAGTTAGGGGCAATCAGGCCAGCAGGCAGACATGGCTAGGGGTGATTAGGCAGGCAGGCAGGTGAGTGATTAGGAGCCAGCGGTCCCAGATTGTGAGAGGGATTTCTGACTGCCGTTAGCCCCATCCCTGCGGACAGGCAGTTTTAGGCCCAAGTCCACAGGGATGGGCCCTAAACCGGCAGTTGGACATTCCCCAAGCGGTCCCAGATTGGAGAGGGTGCAGGCTGGGCTAAGGGACACCAAACTGAATAATCCCAGAACCTTTTCCCTACAAGTCCCATGCCCGAACCCTTTCATTGTATTTATGACTCTCCTTAGAAATCTTTCCATCTTTCCAATGTCCTTTTAAGT
>NW_005876894.1:0-9305 GCF_000147115.1 Myotis lucifugus | reverse complement strand
TTAAACAGTGGAAAGGACAGCAAATGCAATTGATATTTCTTCCTATGGATTTCATTTTAGCACCCTCTCCAGTTCTAGCCCCTATCTTGTGTCATTTTAAGTGTTTATAAGTCCTGAACCTCTCCAGGTGTCAGCAGGTACCTGAGTGCTGTCTTTGGCTGTTCATCTCTCCCCTTCATCTGTCATCATCCACCCATCTACTCTCCATCTTCCAGAAACACATGAACTTCATAGTCCACTTAATAGCCGCCCTTTACATTCTCTTCATTGTTGTGAGATTCCATCTGCTTTGCTCCTTTACTATAATTTCAAAGAGTTCTTGGGAAAAAGAGATGATAAATGATTATTTAGTTCACTATTACCCTTAATTTTCTTTCTCTGTTTGTCCTAAATCAAGGAGGACCATTACCTTCTTAAAGGGCAAAGCCAACGTCTCTTAGTTGGCCTGCTTCTATATCCTGAAGATTTGTTTTAAAGAAAAGCTATCTTCTTTAAAAGTTTAAGCCTCTGCTTTTCTACAATTATACCAAGTTTCTCTGCTTACAGGTATTGATAACTCCTTCTTATGCTTTTAAATCTTGGCATAGTCAGGTTTATTTTATGTGTAGGTGTACGTATAATGTTCTGAGTAACAGACAAGTGAATCACCAAAAAGCACAGAAATGGGCTTTAGAAAAAAATTTCATCAACAAAAAATCCAAGGATTTTTTTATAGTTTCATAAGTTCTCACATTTGTTGAGAGAAAAATCATTCCAGTGACTATTTAGGTATTTTTCAATAAATTATGGGAATTATAGCTCTGTTCTTTTAATAAATGTGTAGTATGTACTTACTGGGCAAAGGACCTTAAACAGAACTTTTCATGGGAAAATTAAGTGGAACCATTATGGACTAGTTGGTTAAGAGTCCAGTAAAACTGGGTTCAAACCCAGATCTGCCCCTTCTACCTGCTCTAAGATAGTTAACATCTCTGAGTCTTGGTTGCCTCCATGGTAAGTGGTACTAATAACCCCTCCCTCATGGGGTAATCACGAGAGATAGAAGTAATTTGTAAATAAAGGAATAAGCACAACGTCTGGCAGTTGGAAAGCACCCATCAAATGGTAGCTACAGTAAAGGTTGTGTAACTCCACGAGGCTGAGACTTAGCTCTCCTTAATGCCTCTCAGCCCCTCCACCTTTGTGTAAGCTTATTCTATTTTGCTCAGCCCTGAGAGTATTAGAACACTGAGTCAGGCCATCACCTAGTCAATATTATTTAACCCAATGAATTGACAAACAGTAATGACTCCTCGGGATTGTTTGTTTTGCCATTTTAATAATTACTTATTGAAGAATCACTGACTAATCTATGACATGACAGGTTTTGACATCTCCCAATTATGTGCACATTATGGAATTCATGAGTTAGAGCTGTTGTCCTTTTCTGTGGTGGAGATGGAGTTTGCAGCTCCTAATTTGACTAATAAGATGGGTCCAGAAGCCGGGCAGAGATGGGATGCTTTTGATAACATTCACATTGGTTTCCAGGGACGCTATAAGCATATTACAAAGTGTTATTAGAAATTTGCAAATGTTGCTAAATCTGTAGGAATGAACGTATTTACTGTGAGCATACTAGTTAACACCTGCTTATAACTGGGGGAAAGAAAACCACGTCTAGTCTTTAATTTAACAACTACTACTACTTATTGAGCCCCATAATATACAAGTGCCGAAATAACCAACAAACTGCTGATGAGATGCTGAGTTTTTAATTCATGCATCCATTTAATGAAGGCAGGCTTTGTATTGGACATAGGGAATCCGAAGGTGATGTGAAACATCCCTTTACTCAGCATCTCCACACTGTAGACACTTACCCACCCTTTAGTCACTTAGGAGCCATCTCTGTTAAGAGATTGATTGTCACAGTATCGCAGTGCTTGTGTCCAAGTAACTCTTATTTTACTTGATCGTGACTCCAAAGTGCAAGAGTAGTAATGTTGGCAATTCAGTTATGCTAAAGAGAAGCCATAAAGTGTTTCCTTTAAGTGAAAATGTCCATGTGTGGTATTTGACTTTCTCTGACTAAATTATTTCACTTAGCATAAGACCTTCAAGGTCCATCTATGTTGCTGTAAATTGTAAGATTCCATTCCTTTTTATGGCAGAGTAATATTCCATTGTATGTATGAACCACAGCTTCTTTATCCACTTGTCTGTTCATGGGCACTTGGGTTGCTTCCATATATTGGCTATTGTAAATATGGTAGCAGTAATTTTTTAATCTGTAATAACAGCTTTATTGAGATACCATACCATAAAAAGTCATCCTTTTAAAATATACAATCCAGTGGCTTTTAATATATTCAGGGTTGTACGACTATTGCCCTTATCTAATTTTAGAACATTTTTATCACTCAAGCAGAAATCCCAAACTCATTAGCAGTTACTCCCATTCCTCCCACCCTAGCCCCTGGCAACCACTAATCTACTTTGTGTCTCTATGGATTTGTCCATTCTGAGCATTTCAGATAATTGGAATCATATAGTATGCAGTCTGTTATAACTGGCTTCTTTCACTTAGTATAATGTTTTCAAGGTTCGTCCATATGGTAGCATGTATCAGTACTTCATTTCCTTTTGTAGTTGAATAATACATGATGTAGCAATAATATATATACAGTGGATATACATTTGGTTCATGTATATCATATACAATGGATATATTGCATTTTGTTTTATCCATTTTTCAGATGGTGGATATTTTGGCCATTTCCACTTTGGGGTTATTATGAATAATGTTGCTATAAATATTTGTGTACGAGTTTTGGGATGAATATGTGTTTTCAATTCTCTTGCATATATACCTAGAACTGAAATTGCCATTATATGGTAACTCTGTTTAACATTTTGAGGGACTATTTGTGGCTACTCCATTATGCAATCCCACAAGCAGTGTGTGAAAGTTCCAATTTTGCCACATCCTCAACCAACACAATAGCAGTGATTATTCAACTGAGAGGATATTCATTCCTAAGAGGGACAAATCAGAATCTAGTGGTGGGTAGTTTAGAAAAGACCCTCAAATCCTATTTGTGACTTCAAAACACACACACACCACAAAACACGCAGAGCCAGGCTCCTATTTAGTTGACTTGGGGTATATCATTTCTTTTGATTAGCCTTAATAACATGTATGTAATAATAGTACTTACCTTATAAGGGCTTTTGGTAGAATTAAATGAGATAATGCTAGTTAAAGTGCTTATACATAATGGACACTCAACAAGTTATTAGCTCAATAATTTTTTATTATATGAACACACTATAATTTACCTAGCCAGTTCTATTGTTGGACATTCGGATGTGTTTTCAGTTTTTCATGTTGATTAACAATGCTCTGAGAAATAGCCTTATGGCTAGATTTTTGCCCACATCCATGATTGTTTTCCTTGGATGAACTCTGTAAAGTGTTACTGTTTGGTGCATTTTAAAGAAATACTGTCTAGTACCTGATTACATTCCCCAGTGTATATTCCTGTTTAATTTACACTGAAATTTTACTTTGGGAAATATAATCAGGTACTAGACAGTATTGTTAAACTGATTTTGTAAATCTTCATCTTGTGCCTTACAAACATAATGCAAAGTAAGACCGTCTTGGGCAGGACAGCCTAAATTTAATTCTAAAACCACTGAATGAGAAAAGGTACAAGAGAAGATTTTCTCTCAGGCTCTCTGATCTGGACACTTGGATTGCTATACCTTTTCTCCTGTGGCATCAATCCCCTAAATTAAGGGAATATTTTATTAGATGAAGTCCATTAAGATCCAGAATCTCAAATTAATGCAATATCTTAAGGGCAAGATATTCTGTTTTGTTTTCTTTTTTCCTAGATTAAATGCCATATTAAAGGATCACTCATGTGGCATTACATGCTGTAACACGCACAGAGGAACTGCAAACCTTGCTAGAAATTCCAGAGGTCATCCTCTGGGCATTGAGCACACAAACCCACTCAGAGAGCTGTGCATTCGGCGCTTAGCGATCCTAGAGGGGGATCCCATGAGATTCCCCAATAGAGACACGTGATTAGCTCTGCACATACAAAATGTGAAAATCAAGTGAGGATCAACCTAATTCCTTCCATTTGCACAGGACTTTGTGGCTTACACGGGGCTTTTTGCAAAAGGGTAAAATTTCATGCATCCAGTTTCTAGCTGCTCATTAACATGGATTGATAGGCAGTAAAATTCAGGTTTCTGGGTCACTTTTGTTCACATGAATGATTGACTTGCCGCGCGTCTCTCCATTTCTCTGCAGATGGAGACCCCAGTGAGCCACTGCTAGGAAGAAGAACTGACATTTTAGTGAGGCTTGGCAATGGGCCAAGACTATAGTAAGCACTTTCCTTACATTGTCCCTGAAGCCACTCAACAACTCTATGAAGTAGTTCCTATTATTTTTTCTTCCATTTTGCAAATGCAGAGGCTCAAAGATGTTAGATTCTTTAGCAAAGGTCATGAAATTCATAAATGCCTGAGCTGGGACACAAACCAGGACTGTCTGACACCTAAAGCCTATATTAAGAATCTCCAGACTGGCTGAGGTCAAAGGTTTTAATAAAATTGTAGATATTTAATGTGCTAATTGGACAGGTTACCCTGAAGGTTTCCAGGGGTGGGCAGACTTAATCTAACTTGGGGGAGGGTATAGGGGAGTGTTGGGGGAAGGGGACCATGACAAGGGCGATAAAAAAGAATGTGTCCCATGTGCTGTCATGCTGAATAGTGTAACGTAAGAAGGCTATGTATTTGTAATTGGCCTTTTCTGTGTCAAGCACAAGCCTGAATTAGGTCAGGCTTTCAGAGTGTCCTCTGCTGACCCTTTTTGAAGCCTGTGGCCCCCTTTACATAAACTGTGAATTAGACACTAAGTTCCATGACATAGCAGAGGCTGATTATACGTCTTATGCATCCATGTTGCTGAACCTCCAGTCCTATCCCGGTAGCTGATGTGGTAGGTGCTTAAATATTGGTTTACTATTGATGGTGGTGATGATAGTAAATACTCAATGAGTAATAGGAATGTATTCTTTCCAAGCATTATCTCATCTCATCCTTACAGTAACTCCATGAAGTATAGGGTGTCTCCCCAAAATGTATACACATATTTTGAATAATTCTAAATGCAGTGTTTATTAAAATACATTTCATTTTCAAAAGTGGGAGCTATCAGCTGTTAAAGTGTGTATACATTTTTTGGAACACCCTGTATTTGTCTCCCTAATTTATAGATTTTAAAAAAAAACCACAACAACACATGGCTTAGGGAGATCTTGTAACTTGCTCACATTCACAAAAAGTGGCTGAAAATCAGCTTTGCCTGATATTGGAACCTTGGCAGTGAACACTATGCTATAGTAACATATAGCTATAGTTATTGATTGATAGGCTTTTGTTATATTTCTAAGAAAGCACATATTAAACTCAGATTATAGAATTTAGGTTCTGTGAAGGAAGAAACTTTTGTTTTAACCATATCCCCAGCACCTAGAACAACTCTTGGCATTTACTAAATGCTCAGTAAATTTTTTTTGTGCGCATATGCTTACAAAATGGGTAAGAACAATTATTTCAATAAGAATAGGAGTTACAAGCTAGAAATTAGTGATTCACAACAGGTTTTGTTGTCAGGGTTGGGTTTTTTTTTTTTTTATTGCAAGCACTTTAGTAAGGGTAGAACTCTAAACCTAAATATCACTTTAACAAATTCAGTAATTTACTCATTCATTCAAGAAATATTTATCTCCATTCAATAAATATAATTGCACATCTACTAAGTGCTAGACACTTACTATCAGAGATATGTTGGAAATGATAAACAACAATAAGAAAACAGCTGTTGCAAAATGCAATGTGCCATGAAGAAGGCCAAGTAGATGTAGAGACAGAAAATAGCAGCAGGGACTATGGTGTTGTCAGAGTATTTCTCAATAAAATAGGAACAGTTTAGCTGAGATGCTGAGGAATGCCAAGAACACAAGGAAGGGGCATAGGGGGTGACAAGTGCAAATGCCAAACGTTTTAGGAAAGAAGTTGACATGTTGGAGGAATAGAAAGCAGGTCAGTGGGTCTTCTGAGAAATGGTCTATGCCAGTGGTCGGCAAACTGCGGCTCGCGAGCCACATGCGTCTCTTTGGCCCCTTGAGTGTGGCTCTTCCTAAGCCTTAGGAGTACCCTAATTAAGTTAATAACAATGTACCTACCTATATAGTTTAAGTTTAAAAAATTTGGCTCTCAAAAGAAATTTCAATCGTTGTACTGTTGATATTTGGCTCTGTTGACTAATGAGTTTGCCGACCACTGGTCTATGCTGTCCTCTTACCAGACTAAAGGATTGTACAGGGCTTCCTTCAGATTCTTACCTCCTTTACTACATGTCATTGTATTAAAGCCCCGAGCCAAAAGCTTTATTTTTCTTGGTTTTGGGTGGAGGGGCTAGTTCCCCGTTGTTCGTAGTAGAAAAGTGTGATCCACAGAATAGAAACTTAATCCAGAACTTTTGTCTTGAGGGAGGGTGGGCTGTAGTGTTGAATAAATGCAGGAGGAACTTTTCAGGGAACATGAAAGAGCAAATGTAGGAAGCCCAGAGGCTTGATCTATGGAGGGGACATTCCTTTCATTGGTTACAGTGGAAAATTCCTCAAGCACAGCCTGGGCCTACCTGATTCATCATGCAGCTCTGTTCCAATCCAGCACATGTTCCAGGAAGATGACAGGGAGAATTTCCCAAATACGATTTTTCCAAGGCCTCCTGTTACAACTTAAGCTCATTTCAACTCAAAGCAAGATGTCTTCTCACCACTTTGAGATGAACTTAGCTTTCCCCCCCTCCACCCCTTCTCCCCGTGCCCCGTTGTGGCAATCTGCAAGAGAAACTAGAGTGTACAACTACTGATGAGCTGACCACTGCAGCCTTAGTGATGGACACAGCTTGTCACATGGAAAACCCAGCTCAACAACTGGTGCTGAAGAGCATTAAATCAACGTGCACCAGTCTTCATCTGTTACTGGAATGTCCTAGGTGACTTTTGAACAAATAGTCAAACAAGCACATAGGACTTAACCACCTGATGAGGATAACTTGGACTCTCTTGCAAGCTGAACTCTCTCCAATCATATCAAAGGATATTCCTACTCTGTCCTTCTGGAGACATGCTGTCGCTTCCTGGAGGAGGGGACAATTCCATTTTCCACCTGCCAGAGCATCTATTCTTCATGGAAATCTAATGGCAATTCCCAGTCTCAGTTGAGGACTTGTCCCCCCCCCCCTTTTGTTTTTAACTTCAAATACTTTCTAAATGGTGTTAGCCGAAGCATTGTATGTATATAATTAACTCACAGGTCCCTCTGGGCTCATCTAGCTAAACTCCAGGAGCTTAACTGAGCAAGACATTTGCTTATGTCTCCTCCTACAATGACACCCGCGGAAACGAATCCCGGCTACAAGACGAAACCGGGGAAATGTCTTTTCAAATTGGCTTTCCAGTGACTTAATGATTTTAGTTTCATAACAATAATGATCGAATTTTGCTTTCAAATACAGAATTTGCAATTTGGGGAAGCAGGGTAGGGGTGGTAGAATTCGGTATTTTCCTCCTAGTTGAAGTAGAAAGACAGGCCTCTTTTTTGTATTCACCGGATCTTTGAAATTCCCTCAGGGTGGCAGTGGCTCTCTGCGGGCACAGGGCTCCGAGGGACCAGGCATGTTGAGAGCAAATGTAAGCCGGCCCCGCCGTGTCCTGTCTTCACAAGCAAAACCCACAGAGAGACCTGCAGCACTTCCCCAAAACAAAGTGCAAAGGGCGAGGGAAGGGGCACTGTTCAGACTGACTGTGTTGACTGGATTCACACACAACTCAGCCCTCTGCTTCCCTCTGCCTGTGTAGACATAAACGCCTGCAGTTATGGCTGTTTGAACGAAGAGATCAGTTGTGATGGCAGAAAACTTCTGGCCGCTGTTCCCCTTCTATTCCTAGCACAGAGGGCTTAAGCTGGGCGCTGAGAAGCTCTTTTCCCATTCTGTCCTCTCTGTTGAGGTTTGGAATCCCAGGCCTTGTCCTTGAACTCCATCAAGGGGCTGCATGCACCACATAGGGGTGAGCAAAGGGACCTGGATGTCCACTTCCTGCCTACCTCAGCCCACCCCCTTCTCTTTGCTGTCCTGAAGCGCAGGTGTCCGGAGACAGGCTGCAAGCTGGGGGGTGGGGGTGAGGGGTGGGGTGGGGGGGGCTGTGGGCGGCAGAGTAAACGCCGCCCTCAGCTGCGTGGCGCGGGAAGGGGGAGGTTGAGAGAGCGCGTCTATGCTGTTCACCTGAGCCTGCAAGCGAGCTGCTGGCCGCCCAGGTGCCGGATCGCGGCTGCGTGCGCCCCGCTGCCGCAGAGAGCAGCCGCAGCCTCCGCTCGGCCACCACCGCTACTGGGAGAGTCCTGGGCTGCTGACGCGGTTGGGAGGAGCCTCGCCTTTAATGCACCAGCCGCCTCCAGCCTCCAGCCTCCAGCCTCCTGCAGCAACAGCAGCAGCAGCAGCAGCAGCAGCAGCTGCGAGTGCGCGCGTGTGGGTGTGAGGGTGAGTGCGCTGGCGCCGGCCGCAGCGCCCTGCCCAGCGCCCCGCCGGCTTCCCAGCCTCCGCCCGCCGGAGCCGCCCTCCCGTGGGACCAGCACCCTCACCCGGGCCCGGCCAGCCTGAATCCTGCCCCTGCCATCTCGCCCTGCAGCTCGGGTCCAGAAAGGCACCATTTTGTCGCGGCTGCCCCCTCTCCCGAGGGGAGGAGGGATTTTTTTTCCCCCTTGCATTTCCGAGCGGCTGCCAACGAGGAGAACCTGTTGGGCATCTCCCCAGCCCGGCTTGTGAGCGCCTCCAGGGCGGCGGGCGGGACCAGACCCCTTGGGGCACGGCGCATCTTGGCACCGGAGGCAGGCGCAGCATCCTCGCTGGGAATTGGAGCTGGAGTGAGCGCACCGCGGGAGGAGCCGCCACAGCCTCGGAGATCCCGAGTGGAGGAGGTGACAGCTCCATTGCCGGGTTTTTATTTTTATTTTTTCTCCGCCTCCCCGTCTCCTCCTCAGGCTCGGACCATGGTGCAGTCCCACTGGCTCCCCTGCCCCCCTCTCCTGTGAGACTGGCTGCGGGGAGGGATCATGGATACTTGTCTGCCGGCTTCTGGTTCCCACGCAAGTAAGCCTGCTGTCAATGGAGGAGGACATTGATACCCGCAAAATCAACAACAGTTTCCTGCGCGACCACAGCTATGCGA
>NW_005876893.1:0-9307 GCF_000147115.1 Myotis lucifugus | reverse complement strand
ACCCTGAGAGCAGACACCCTTCCTGAGGGCAGAGCTGGAGCCTGGGACCCCTGAGTGTCCTCTCACCTGTCATCACCACCAGCTCCAGCGGTCACTGTGCTCTGACAAGCCAGTGGGGCTGTGATAGTAACAGCGATATATCCCAGCCTGTAGATTTGTCATGTGTGTGATGAGGAACTTGGCCTTGTCTCCGGGCTCCTGTGGCTTCTGTCTGTCCCAGGGCACTGGGCTTCTCTCTTTATCGAGACGGTACTCATTGGCCCCTGGGGTCCCCTGACACCAGATGGTCACAGGGTTCCTCCAGGGGATCACATTGCCTGGCTCAACCCAGATGGTGGGTTTGGGGAGGGGCCCTGGAAGGAAACCAGTATCAGGTTAACAAGACATTCCCACCCCCAGTTCCCAGCTCTCATCCCACATCCCTCCCAGACATCTCCCATCTGTCAGCCCAGAAGTGGTGTTTTTCTCCAGCTTCCCATGGGGTGGCCCCTTGTCCCCAGTGAGCAGTGGGACCTGAGAACCTGGGTGACTCACCTGCCTGCACTGGGGTCCTGAGGCCCACACTCAGCCCTGGAAGAGAGTCCCTGTGAGAGATTTGCCCTGAACCCTGAGCAGCACCCTCCTCCCCATGAGCCTCCTGAGTCCTGGGGTCCTGACAGAGCAGGGCCTGGCCATGGGGCAGGATACCACCCCACCCAACAGCCCCCCTCAGATCAGGGCTTCCCCTCCCCCTCCTCACATCTTACCGAGGCAGAGCAGGGCCCTGAGGGTGGTGGTCATGGCGTCTCTTTCTCTCTGATCGTGGCTGTGCAGATGGAGGAGGCCACAGTGTCCTCAGAAGAGGCTGACACAAGGGGTGTGGCCCCCAGGAGGCTGGTCCGCCCCGTCATGGGGCTGTCACGTCAGCAGCCCCAGGAAAGGGAACAGCCCCTCCCAGGGAGCCTGGCTCTCATTTCCTCAGAGCTGAGGCCTGGGCGGGCAGCAAGCTTCTGCAGACATTTCTGACCACGACTCAGGCCCCATTTCATCCACAAGCTTCTGCCTCACTGGCCTGAACTCCTCTTTGACCCAAGCATCCACCCTTATTCCTTGAGGATTTGCCATGTCCCTGGCCCGGGAATACACCACCGAACCACACAGATTCCAACTCTGAGCTGGCATATCTCAGATTAGCCAAAATAGAGCAAAACTGCATCACCACTTCCAAAAACAAGAGAGAGAGAGAGAGAGAGAGAGAGAGAGAGAGAGAGAGAGAGAGAAGAAGAAGAAGAAGAAGAAGAAGAAGAAGAAGAAGAAGAAGAAGAAGAAGAAAGAGAGAGAGTGCGCGCAGTAATGTCCTGTTGCTGCTATAACAAATAACCATATGCTTAAACGAGAGAGAGAGAGAGAGAGAGAGAGAGAGAGAGAGAGAGAGAGAGAAGGAAGGAAGGAAGGAAGGAAGGAAGGAAGGAAGGAAGGAAGGAAGGAAGGAAGAAAGGAAGGAAGGAAGGAAGGAAAGAGAAAGAAAGAAAGAAAGAAAGAAAGAAAGAAAGAAAGAAAGAAAGAAAGAAAGAAAGAAAGAAAGAAAGGGAGAAAGGGAGAAAGAATTAGTGTCCTCTTGCTGCTATAACAAATAACCATATGCTTAATGGGTTAAAGCAACACAGATTTATCATCTTTCCATTCAGGAATCAGAATGGGATTCCTTGTCTCTCAAGCTTCATAGGGTGCCCATAGCTCGTGCCCATTCATCCTCAGGACCAGCAGTTACATCATTGTCCACTGCTCTCGTCATCGCATCTCTTCAGCTCTGTCCTCCTGCCTCCCTCATTCAATCCCCAGGACTTTCTGATGACATGGAGCCCACCTGGGTCACCCAGGGCCATCTCCCATCTCAACATCCTTAACTCCATCACACCTGCAAAGTCCCTTGTGCCATGGGAAGTGACATAGGCAGGGGTGCTGAGGAGTAGGAGGTGCATATCTTTAGAAGGTCCTTGCTCTGCCTGCCTCGTGCCTTTGGGGACTTCTTGAGCCACATAAACCACTTCTGTCTGGGGATGGGGTGCTACTGGGCATGCTCCTTTCAAGGTGTGCTCAGGAACTACCTCCCATTCCATGATGGGCACCTCATGCCTCATGGTGACTTGGCTAAGACAACCTCTGGTAGAGCCCAGAAACAACCCCAACATTGTTTCACAAAGGAGAATAGTCCTCCACAGAAATACATAGTGTGACTCCAAAATAGTAATTGTCTGTGCTTTATTATTGATTGATTGATTGATTTTTTAAATCCTCACCTAAGGATATTTTCCCACTGATTTTTAGGGAGAGTGGAAGAGAGAGGGAAAGACAGAGAGAAACACTGATGTGAGAGAAGCACATCGATTGGTTGTCTCCTGCATGAACCCCTGGGCCCAGGAGGAGCCTGAAACCAAGGTAGGTGCCCTTGACCAGCAATGAACCCCGGTCCCTTTGGTCTACAGGCTGACACTATATCCACTGAGCCAAACTGGCCAGGGCTAACTTTCTGTGTTTTCATTCATCTGTAGTCCCCCCAAGACTCTATAATGACCTCATCTGCCATAAGTTCCGAACACAATTGAATCTCCTGGGTCACACAGCCCTGGCAGCCTGCACCTGTTGCAAAGATGTCTCTTGTTCGGGTCCCCACCCAAAACCAGCAGCCTCTCAAGACATTCATACGTGGGTGGAGGTAACATGCCCGAGAAGGAATATGTTGTCTCCAACTTCCAAAGAAAGTCCACCAGGAATTGGGTTTTCTCCTCATTCACAAGAGGGTCCTATGGAGCTGAGTCCTCACCATGGATGGGCTATCTCACCAGGCCCTGGGGAACTGGATTCCTAGGAATTTCACCCGGACAGCAAGGCCGGAGATGTGGGCAGATCCCGTTCCCACACTCTGGAACGCATCGGTCTTACAAAGGGCCTGGATGGGTTGCTAACTTCCTGTTTCTTTAGGTCCAATCCACATGGTACATATGACTTGTGCGGTGTCCTGCCCAATTGAGGGGCAATCCTGGTCCCTACAGCCTAGGTTAGGGCTCTGGAGACTTCCTCTCTCCTACGGGAGGGCAGTTGAGTGTGTTGTTGGCCCTGACACGCAGAAGCAGACTGACCTTGTAGCCGTTATAAAAGATCCAGAGAGAGTCCATTTTCATGAGATGAAGAACTGTACACCAGGAGATGTCCAGGTTTGCGGGAGGTGTTTTTTTCCAGTAATGAAGACTCCATTGAGGCAGAAATCAAACTCACCACCTGGTACACAGGAACACACTGCGATTCTTCAAGATCCATTTGTCCTCGGCAGAAGCCAACCAGGGGAGTCGCATAGGGATGTGGATGGAATCCTGGTCCCTGTGTCTTCCAAGTCCTTGGTGGTGGCACAAATCTGTGCAGTCCTACCAGGTGGGAAGGGCATCTCCACTGCCGTCCACCCCATCCCATCCCATCCCCAGCCTTTCCTCCGTTGTATCTCTTACTCCACAGCTCGGGTATTGAGGATGTCCGTATCATTGGGGAATTCCAGAACTAGGGAAATAGCTACAGGGCAGGTCAAAGACCCAAGCAATCTGCATCCATCGCCTCACCTCTTTAAGCCTCCACTCTGACTGGCAGGTGCCAGTGGTTTGGAGGTATCCAGGAGTAATTGAATATTTAACAGAATGGCTACGTAAACAACCAATAGAAAAGAATCTGCAGGAAATTACAGGAATTACAGGTTACTATTTTACCAATAAAAAGGGTGATAATGCCCAGCCAGCGTGGCTCAGTGATTGAGTGTCTTACCTATGAACCAGGAGGTCATGGTTTGATTCTGGGGCAGGGCACAAGCCCTTGTTGTGGGCTCGGCCCCGCCAGGGGTGTGTGGGAGGCAGCTGATCAATGATTTGCTCTCATCATTGATGTTTCTCTCCCTCTCTCTCCCTCTCTGAACTCAATATATATATAACTCAATATATATATTATATATATATATATATAATATATATATATATATATATATAATATATATATATATATATTTTAAAGATGAGAACATTGTTTTTAAATGATGGGAGACTAAATTACCAGGAAATGAAAAGCACACACGCAGAGAATGGTGACCCCCCCCCTCCATTCTCAAGTTCCAAAGTCCTTTCCAGAATGTGAATGTGCATGAGGCCCAGCTCATGAATCTTTCTCTTTCCTGGAGAAACAGGCTCTTGGAAAGAAGTCCGCATCTCCGGTTATCCCACTAAGAAATTCCAGCTCTGTGACTTCCCATTCCACGGCAGGTGTCAGATTTGAATCTGCCTCTCTTGGCGAATGTCCACTCCCATCTCACCTTGACCCTCTCCCGGACACTCCCCAGGCCCCATAAGAGCGTCCTGTCCCCTGTGGATCCCAGCATCACCTTCTCACCTGGTGTTCAGGACCTTCAAGGAAGTGACCACCTTTGCATTTCAAACCAAGTTTATACTACCTACACGCCTGATGTCTCTCCCCTGCCTAAATAAAGGACTGTCCCTGGTTGGGGAAGGAGTGTGCTTCACAATTTGTTGTCATGATCTTGTAGGCAAAAGAAGTTAAGCAAATAAGATGCCCAATGGAATTGTAAGCCGCATCTTCCCCTTGTGGAATCATCAGCCCTTCTCGCACTGTGCTCCAGCTCATAAAATTCAACAGATGAACATTCGCATAGCCAATAAATCCATTAAGTGATTAACAGTTGCTTAATTGATCACCAGTGCTTAACTTAAGAATATTCACTAATGGATAATAGATTGGTAACATACCAATGAGAAGACTGATGAAGGCGACGTAGTGCCAATAGTCAACCGCTGGTTATGGATCACTTTGTTACCAAGCCTTAGTTTCAAAATACTTGTGAACAAATAATAAATCAATAACACACCAATGCAAAGACCAATTAGGGAGGATTTTGAAGTGAAGCCTGAGGCTTTTTCTAAAACTATGAAGTGATAATAATAAAATAGGACTCAACTTTTCTTCCCCACAGAATAAGGCAGAGCAGGGGGGTGAGTTTCAGAATTACGGGAATTTTCCTGGCCCGCCCACCCTGTGCAGAGGGATGGTAGGACAGAGCCTGGAAGGCAACACTTACTAAGAGGATGTTGTGGGTAGGCATCCATCGCCCCCAGCCCATGTTTCAACACTGACCTTTCAAAAGGAAGCAAAACAGCTATTTCGCCACAGGCTAATCTCTGTGATGGTCCCAAATAAGATGCATGACTTCTCCTTTCTCAGAAAACAAGTTCTGCCTTTTGCAAACCCCCAGTTCTGTATTCTAGGCACTGTTCATAACACACCATAGAGTGACCGCTGGGTGTAGAGCAGGACATGGCCTTGGTCTCTGCCCAAGGCATTATGTCTCCCCACACTACAGGAGCTGTGTGCGTCTCCAAATCCTCCCAGGTTGCACTTGGATTAATAAAGCTTAGATAAAGCAAGGGGCCTCTTCTTACAGCCACTGGTTATAGAAGAGTTGTTGAGTGGAGATGACTGGGGGCTGATGGACAGGGATGGGGGTTCTGGTGAGAAAGAAGCTATGATAGACAGGAAAGAGGAGATCTGTCCAATGGCAACTCATGCTCAGATTCAGATTATGCATTTTGGGGTGGAATATCACTCAAGGAACATTGTCCTTAGTCTTCATTTTTCTTTATTTTTTGAATACTATTCTTTCATTTATTAGCTACATATTTTTGTTTTATTTATTTATTTTTCATTTTTAAGGATATATCATGGCCCTTTTTCTCAATTAAAGTTGACATTCAACCAAAACCGGTTTGGCTCAATGGATAGAGCATCGGCCTGCGGACTGAAAGGTCCTGGGTTTGATTCCGGTCAAGGGCACGTACATTGGTTGCGGGCACATCCCCAGTAGGAGATGTGCAGGAGGCAGCTGGTCGATGTTTCTCTCTCATCGATGTTTCTAACTCTCTATCCCTCTCCCTTCCTCTCTGTAAAAAATCAATAAAAATATTTTTAAAAAATAAAGTTGACATTCAATATTATTTTATGTTAGTTTCAGGTGTTCCTCATAGTAGGGGGGGGGACATTTATATAATTTACAAAATGATCCCTCCAACAAGTCTAGTACCCACCTTAACCATCCATAGTTATCACAATGTCATTGACTATATTCCCTATGCTGTACTTTGCACCCAATTTGTACTTCTTAAATCCCTTCATCTTTTTCACTCAGTTCCCCAATCCCTCCTCCTCTTCAACAACCTTCAGTTTGTCCTCTGTATCTATGAGTTTGTTTCTGTTTTGTTTGTTCATTTATTCCTTACAATGCTCCTTTCTGTAGTTGTTGACATTCAAGGTGAGGTTGGAACTCATTTGTGTGTATGAAACCTGTTGGTTACTATAAATTAATTGTACACAAATTACTTATTTGATCTTTTTTGCTGTTGGGTGACTTTGATCATTGAGACTCTAAGGGCTTACGAGTCAACTTCCCTTTTTGTGCCTCTGCTCTCACTTCCGGACACATTCCTCCTCACCCACAGCCTGTGTTTGCTCAATCCACCAAAATGTGCACATTCAAACTCTCCCTCGTATTCAAGGCCTTCAAAGAAATGCCTCATCCTGCCTCTCCCTCCCTATTTTCCATGCAATACCCCCACCAGAGGAGAACAGCTATCATACATGTGAGGGCAGGTTCTTGCATTGCCAAAAATTCACTAAAAAATGGCCACAGTCTATTCTAAGTCTTATGATACTCTCCACCTTTTTTCTTGACAACAGGCCTGGTTTCCTAATTCATAGAGACCAATGAAAGCTTTGTGAAAGTGCAGGAATTGAAAAGATGTGTCTAACTTGGATGACTTGTAATACTACACAATAATAATCCAAAGGTACAAATCAATAAGAATAAACTCTTCCTCCAGGGCAGAATTTCCAGAAGTTACTATGAGGAGCTACATTTTGTATAACATACAAAATGGCATGTTAGGTTAGGTGGTGCTTGGTTATGACCCTTTCTTTCCCTTGGGCCTCCAGAAAATTCTCACATGCTTCCTCCCACATCATAGCTTGCTTTGTCCACTCCAGGCCACATGTACCTGAACTCTCTGCTCTCCCTGAGTCTATGCAGGAAGGTCCAGACAAGTAACCAATGCTCAATTCTTGTTCTGTCTCACTTATTCGGCCACCTCAGATGGCCCAGATGTGGTTTCCATCATTAGTGTTAACTACTATGATGGTTAACTCTTTTTAAAAAAAAAATGTCCTGAATTTATTTGGATTAGTTTCAATGGGCATTGCCTGAAATGATCTGGAACTGTGGTCTGCTGTAGGCACTGATTAATCATGGTTCAGTTGTGTTCTCCTTCTAATTTCAGACTGAAGCAAAAGATGGGAGAGAAAGAGAAAGCAGGGATTAAACCAAATGTAGAGATTGAACCATTTCACTCTGTGCCTATTTTACCTTGTGGCTATTTAATTAGGTTTATTGCCACCATACCCACTCTGCCTTCAGTCACTCAGGAAATATGGGTGCCAAGCCACCAGAGGATAGCTGTAGTATTTACCAAGCCAGATAAGAGAAAACATGTATCCTAAAGTCTAAATGTCTCCACCCCTACACGAGCGACAGGAAAGGAATATTGTTGTTTGTCTTTCTAAGGTAGGAGCCAGAATTCCTCAAGCTGTGGCTCCTACTCCAAGAGAGGAGAGGGAGGATCAAGATCGATGATATGGGACCTTGACAGGATGTTGGAAGCCAAGAGCATTTTCTCTCTTTTGTCACTTCTCTTTTCTTCTTCTCCTCCTCCCCCTTCTTCCTCTCATCATCCTCCCCCTTCTTCCTCAACGCCTCCTCTTCCTCCTCTTCTTCCTCATCCTTCTTTTTCTTCTACTTCTTCTTTAACTTCATTTCTCCCCTCTCCTCTCTCACTCCCACCCCTTCCAGACATACACACAGATAATTTATCTCCATAGTGGATATGCTTCTTTCTCCTTCCCTCAGCAGGAGGAGACTCATCAATGCCTCCCTCTACATCCCCACTTGCTTTCTCATATCATAATCTCATATGATATGAGAAACAGAACCCATTGGAAAGCCTCAAGAATTTCCTGAGATCTTTACATCAGGGGGAGAGTTCACTTGGATTCAGAGAATAGTTCCCATTTTAAGGATTGAAGGTGCAGATATCCCAATTCCCAGCATGGCCTCAAAGGAGGTGGGAGCAGCTGTAATTGGCTTTGCTCCAGGCACACCCTCCAGTCTCTCCATCTCTTTGCATGACCACCTTTCCCATGGCTTTGGACTCTGGACAGGATTCTGGAACTTAGCAGCATTTCAAGTCACAAGTATTTAGCTGAGAAGAACCCACCATCTTAGAAACATCAAGGTATCCCTTTTGCTCACGTCTCAATTTGAGGCAATGAGCAGAGCTCTTCTCCTTTGAATAGGGAGTTTTTCGCTTGAACCTGGCCCATCACCTGCATATGGAATTGTCTGAGCCTCTCAGTGCATCTCCAAGACCCTTCTTTTCATCCTCCCCATCCACTCTCTCCACCCTCCAATCTCATCACTCATCTTTATCCCACACACTGAAGCCCAACTAAAATGTATGAAGTTCTCCACAATTGACATTTTTGCATCCATCTGAATCTTTGCATGTACTGCTTCCCACAAGGTCTGTATTCTTCATCTACTGGGAAAATTCTGTGTCTTTGTCTGTGTTATAGTAGTCTTTTCAATATTTGCAAAACCTAAATATTCCTCTTTTATTTCTAATTTTTAAAAAGAGTTACTGAGACAAATGCCAGATGATTTAATTTATATGAGGAATCTTTTTAAAAACCCACACAAAATAAACAAACAAGTAGAACAGAAACAGACGCATAGATACAGAGAACCTTTTGATGGTTGCCTGATGGAAGGGAGCTTATGGGAGAATATGTAGAAAAAGTGAAGAGCTCTGGCTGGTGTGTTTCAGTGGATGGAACATCAGCCTGGGCACCAGAGGGTCTGGAGTTCATTTCCAGGTCAGGTGCACATACCTGGGTTGCAGGTTCGATCCCCTGCACGATTGGGGCATTTTCAGGAGGCAACCGATCAATGTGTCTCTCTCATCTAAATGTTTCTCTCTCTCTCTCTCTCTCTCTCTCTCTCTCTCTCTCTCTCTCTCTCTCTCTCTCTCTTTCTCTTTCTCTTTCTCTTTCTCTCTGTTTCCCATCCCTTCAACTCTTTGTAAAACTCAATGGAAAAAATATCCTCAGGTGAGGATTAATAAAACAAAAGAAAATGGAAGGGATTAAGAAGCACAAATTTGTAGTTACAAAATAC
>NW_005876892.1:0-9309 GCF_000147115.1 Myotis lucifugus | reverse complement strand
TCTCTTATAACCCTTAATGAGTTCCTAGGGAATTAAATTTGAATTAGGTCTTAACAATGAGAAAGGAGCAAATTGTTTCTTGATTAGAAAGGTAGTCTTTTGTAAGGATTTTTAAAAAGAGGAATGGATAAAAATATATTTTTCAGAGAAAAACCTTCTTTGGTTTTAATCCTCACCTGAGGATACATTGAGAGAGAGAGAGAGAGAGAGAGAGAGAGAGAGAGAAAGAGAGAGAGAGAGAGAGAGAGAGAGAGAGAGAGAGAGAGAGAAAGAGAAAGAGAGTGTGTAAGAGAGAGATGTGAGAAAGAAACATCAATTGGTTGCTTCCTGTAGGCTCACCCGGAATCAGTAGCTAGCATATATTGAAGATGTTTAAGAATAGAGTTATTGTCACCTATTACGTGGCAGAACTTATGGTAGCTAGTAAGGCAAAATAAACAAATATAAATACAGTCCCTGGTCTCAAGGCATGTAAAAACAAATATTTAATTCACAATAAAAACACCATACATATATTTTTTAATCTTATAGGTTGCAATTAAAAAATAAATTAAAAGAGGAAATGGTAATGTTTTGGTGGCTTACCATTTAGAAACAATCTATGAAATGCTAGTTGTTGTCTGACCCCTTAAAAAGAAATACAGACAAGTACATCATAGATAATACCACACTGTAGCTGTTATACGCATTGACTTTGGTTACAGATCATACATTCAAATCCTGTCAACAGATCTATGATTCAGAGCATGTTATTCAACCTTCCTAAACTTGAGTTGCATCAAAATGTGAAACAAAGCTCATTGTTAATACTAGTCTCAGAGGACTGTCACTAGTATTGCTTGAGATAATATATATAAAGCATCTGTGGCAGTGTCTTATATATATTAGTTGCTTACTAATAGTTTTGGTGTGAATGGTTACTATTTTAAATGATGAATGCAAACTTCTAATATAAATACCTTTAAAGATTAGTTTGATATATTTTAATTTTAGGTGTACTTTGATTTTATATTGAGACACTCCATCTGAGAAAAAAAATTGTGTATATTCTAAATAAAGGAAAATGGATTTAAAAATAATTTCCCTATGTCAAGCATTTTAAATATACCTATATTTTGAATGTAAGAATCAAGCTGGAAATTCTGATTTAAGCTCTTTTCTACTACTTAAATTGTTATCTTAGAAAATAAAACTTTTCCAGAATAAAATTACCTTTGTTAAAAGGAGTTAATAGAATAAGAGTTTTTGCTTAAAAATCCAGTATCTACTAACACTTGAAAATATATCCATTACAATCACCTTTAATGTACAAAGTTTAAAAGTACATGTTTCAAAACCCACCTAAGATATATGAAATGCCTATAATCTATAATAATAAAAGCATAATATGCTAATTAGACCAGACAGCCAAATGACCTTCCAGATGTCCTTCCAGATGACCTTCTGGACAAAACTGGGGCTGCGAGGACCGAGCCCCTTGCACGAATTTCATGCATCAGGCCTCTAGTATAATGTAAAAAAAATATAAAATTTGTATGTAGATTTTCTGTTTTAATTGGTTATAACTTTATTTTTTTAAATTTATGTTTATTGTTGAAAGTTTTAAAGATGTCCCTTTTGTTTGTTTTCTGTTTTTTCCTCCCCCCCAATGACCCCCCTTCACCCTGCACCCACCACTCCCAGGCCTTCACCACTATAGTATCTGTTCTATATAAGCATATATGTTTCCCGGTTAATCACTTCCCAGTCCCCCATACCTGCCTTCCCTCTGAAATTTGTCAGTTTATCCCATGTTTCTATGTCTCTGGATCTATTTTGTTCATTAGATTCCATATATGAGTGAGATCATGTGATACTTATCTTTATCTGACTGGCTTATTTCACTTAGCATAATACTCTCCAGGTCCATCCATGCTATTGCAAATGGTAAGAGTTTTTCCTTTTAATAGATGCATAGTATTCCATTGTTTAAATGTACCACTGTGTTTTTTTTTTTTTTGTTGTTGTTGTTGTTTTAATCCACTCATCTGCTGATGGGCACTTAGGCTGTTTCCAAATCTTAGCTATTGCAAATTGCACTGCTATGAACGTAGGGTGTATATATTCTTTCTGATTGGTGTTTCTAGTTTCTTGGGATATATTGCTAAAAGTGGGATCAGTGGGTCAAATGGCAATTTCATATTTAATTTTTTTTTGTGAGGAAACTCCATACTGTTTTTCACAGTGGCTGCACCAGTCTGCATTCCCACCAGCAGTGAACTAGGGTTCCCTTTTCTCCACATCCTGACAAACAATTGTCATTTATTGATTTGTTGATGGTAGCCATTCTGACAGGTGTGAGGTTATACCTCATTGTTATTTTGATTTGCATCTCTCAGATGATTAGTGACTTTGAGCATTTTTTCATATGTCTTTTGAGTGGCCAGATTATGACCACCTGACGTTTGTAGGCAAATTAGCTATAATTTCTTTCTGAAGTTGCTAGAGGGCCAGATCATTATACATGTCTGAATAGCACAACATACCTAAGTATCGTTGCTGATCAACTTCATCCTAACATGTTGATGGCGTATCCCAATGGAGATGGCTTCTTCCAACAAGACAATGAGCCATGCCACGATGCTCGTATTGTGCAGGAGTGGTTTTAAGAACTTGAGGGAGACTTTACCTTGCTTAGGTGGCCCCCACAATCACCATATCTCAATCCAATTGAGCATTTGTGGGATGAAGTTAAAAGAGCCATCAGGCAGCTGGTTCCACAACCATCAAATGTCACAGAACTGGACAGTGCTATTCATCAGGCATGGTGTCAGATTCCTCGCATCACCTTTCAACATCTCATGGAGTCAATGCCAAGAAGAATCGCCACAGTATTGAAGGCAAAAGATGTCCCAACCAAGTACTGATGGGGTGGTCACAATAATTTGGCCAGTCATAATAATCTGGCCACTCAGTGTATATTACTGTAATTATAATCAAAATAACTGGGGGGAGTAATCAAGCAATAAGATAGTGATTTCAGCCTTGAAGTTATTCTGCTATTAATCTCATTGTTATTCCTTTACAGCTTGTGTATTTTTTTCTCTAGTTCCCTTCAAGATATTTTCTTTATCTTTAGAAAGAAAAGTATCACTATAATATATATTTCTCTTATTTATATGAGTAATATATGCTTTGCATTTAGTGTATATGAAAACATTCTTGTCATTAGTTCTAGAAATTTATATCCATTAGCTTAATGCTCTTCTCTTTAGATTTTCTTGAGTTGCTTTCATACATTCTCACTCTATTCTTCATGTCTTTTACTATCCTCTTTCATATATCTTCCTGTTTACTAATTCTCCTTTCAACTATATTTAATCTGGGGATTAATCTGTCTAGTGAGTTTCTTATTCCACAATTTTACTTTGCATTTCAGGAAGTAAGTCATTTTTCTGTTTATTTATTTTGATAGTTTCTTGAAATCTTATGTTTTAGTGAATCCTGTATTTTTTTAAATTGCATGTGTAGATTTTTAATCTGATTACTGTAATTTCTATAGTCCCTGGGAGATTAATTTGTTGCTTTTGGATTCTATCATCTCCTATCATTGCGGTTTGTCTTCTAATCATATGTTTGACACTCTTTATTGTTGTGTTTACTTCTCATCAAGTCTTATTTTATGAGAATCTTGCAGGAACAACTTAGAATAGGATTTTTTCCCCCATTATGTTACTATTATGAAGGTTCCTCCAAAGTAAGGCAATTTCAGAGAAGGTTTGGAGTTCAGAGAAGGAATTAAACATTCAACTTTCTCACTTTCCATTTCTTCCAAAGTTCAAAATACTTAGGAGGAATCCAAGCCTAGATATAACCCCATTTTTTTCAGCTACCAGCTGCTTTGGGCAAGCTCCCTGATTCTGTGGTGTAGGTTTCTGTGGTCCAACATCCCAGTGGTTGAAGCCTAGGGAACCACCAAAGCCCGTCTCTTGGCCTGCAGGCCCAGCCTGGGTTCACCATGGGTCTGCCCAGGACTTAGTTTGTTTTGAGTGACAAATGGCAAGACCCATAACCTGCAGCAACCTTCCCAGGAAATCAACTCCTCATCTACAATAAACAATCCAGGAAGATAAACTGTTACAGATTAGACTTGCAGAAATACAGATCTCTGTTTCTAGTGACAATCCAGGAAGGTAAACAATAACTTCTAGAACAACTGACCCAGAATGTCTAGGACTTGATTCATAAGTGATTATTAATCTTTCCTAATTTGTGTCCATGCTTCCAAATAAGGACTAACCAGAGAAATACAAATAGGTACTCCTACTTAGTCACAAAAGAAATGTCCTACTTCTAGTTAGCCTGCCTATGACTTCCATGCCAACAGCCTCCAATCAGGGCATACCTAAAGCCATCCCTTTTCCCCCACAATAAAGCTTTCCCAACCCTCTGCTTGCCTTTGAGTCCTCACCAAAACACAAGTGATGGTGGTCGAGTCCCTTGCAAGCTCTGTATAAATATTCTGAACAAATAGCCTTTGCTTTCCTCATTTGATTGGTCTTCACTTTCACTTCCAAAGTTTGTCATGTAACAGTGGAAAATGATAACCCGCCCCACCATCCTTTTGACATTGTTTCTGTAAATTCTGACTCTGAGTAATATGTAGCTCATCGATAAACAGCATGTGTCTATAATAATCTTAAGAACTAACTTCAGAAGATGCAGACTCCATCCTTCAACCATCCCAGTTCTGGGAGATTTGTTGACCTTCAAATGTAGAACCAGGAAGACGAAAACTAGGATGATGAAAACCAGGATGGCACACACCAGACCATCATGTGACCAGTTTCAAGGTCCTTATCAGAATGGACTGTGCTGACCTGCACTTAGAGAACTTTATAACCTCCTCCCGTTGATTTCTTAGTTCTGCTTTGCCTCTTGCTCCTCGTAAAAACCTCTGCCTGCACTGAGGCGTTGAGATAGAGAGCCCAACTTTTCAGGTGACCAGCTCTGGAATAAACCTTTCTTTTTTCTCCAGCATCTCTCCCAGGAGTTTGTTTTTCTTGTGATGGTAGGTAGTTGGACCTTAGTTCCAGTTCCAGTTATAATAGGAGTATTTCTTCAGTTCTTTTCTACCTTTTAAAAAAATGAACAAAACTTCAAAAAGTGTGTTTGATCTAGCATATAGTTATTATGGAACCAAAAGATTCCTTAGAATTTATGGTCATTTATGATACTAGACTTGGAAATTCTTTGTAGGAAATGTTACTAACCTCATCTCTCAGGACAAGAATTCTGGGGAACGATACAGGAGCAGAAGAATATAAATGATCCCCCCCCCAATTTTTCAAATTATTTCTCTTGGTTCTTTCTCTCTTTTTCCCCAATATAATTTGATTTAGACAGGCTTCTAATGTTTCACTTCAATTTTTGATTTTTTTTAAAACAACTCTACTCTAGCCTGATATCTTTTCAGTTAAAAAAATTGAAAAATAGTAGTGTCTAGATATTAAATTAGGTTTTCCTTGGCATATCATTCAAAATGGCTACCAGAGCAAGCATTTCCCCTCATATAAAATTTCATAATAAATCCATAAAGCAGTTGACAAAGAAAGATTGCAATGTAACTTTTTCCATTTACTATTTCAGTTGAGCACTAAGGGGCATAGTCACCCTCTAAGGTAATTCTCCTGCACACCAATACCTCAATCAACCCACTCAAGGGGAGCAATTTTCACACCAGTATTCATGGCCGTTACAATTATAGGTTTATAAATATTTAAGGTATCTTCATGTGATAAAATCTAGCCAGCATTTTCGTTACCATACAGAGAAGTAAATTGACAAAGAACAGTCCACATCATCTTATTCTTACTTGTTTCCATTTCTCATTGCACTTTTATTGCGTAGCTCTTACCCTTGTCCCTAGTTTCATACTTCATTGTTTCTGCAAGCAATAATGCAGGCTTCCAATCATAAGGGTGTACTCAGAACAATAAAGTTCTTAGTCCTTAGTGATAGAAAATAAATCTCCTTTATCTTATGTAAAATGTATGCTTTCTTAGCACATTTTGACTTTTTGTATATGACTACTAGAGATCCTCCTGTAGGTGGGAATATAAGAATAAATTCACTTCTATGTTCTATTAATGCTTTTGTAATTAGACCTTATCACACAACTAAGATTTCATTTTGGAAATACAATTTGAAGTATCAAAAATTAAATTAATTTTAATTTTTCTAAAGTGAGTCTAGAAAAAGAGGAAATAAAACTTGTTGAGATAAAATATTTGGTTAAATTCAGATCACTTTTTTATGATCAAAAGCTTTTATTTCTTTGAGATGTTATTTAGGACTTTTAGGGAAAATGTTAGTAAGGCTGCCTTTTTTTCTCCCTTGAATAATGGAGATCTCCAATCCTCTATCCCCCACCCCCCACCCCAAATCTTAATTACATTTATATTTTATTTACTTAATATATACTTGAAATACTTCCGGTCATAGAAAACACATTACAACAGAATAAATACAAAGCAGAATCATGTTTAAAAGAATTGTCACCTAATAGACACAGAAATAATACCTAATGCTGTTAGTTTAATACAGATTTGAAATTCCAAAGAGCAAACAAAGTTACAAAACATACACTGTAGTGGTCTGAAAATGTCCTCCCAAACCCCCAATCTCTCCCCAAATCATTTTTTAAACATATTTTATTGATTTTTTTACAGAGAGGAAGGGAGAGGGATAGAGAGTTAGAAACATCGATCAGCTGCCTCCTGCACACCCCTTACTGGGGATGTGCCCTCAACCAAGGTACATGCCCTTAACCGGAATTGAACCCGGAATCCTTCAGTCTGCAGGCTGATGCTCTATCCACTGGGCCAAACCGGTTAGGGCCCAAAATCATTTCTAATCCCTGGAACCTATGTTACCTCACATGAAAAATAAAAGGTAGGTAAATTGTTCTGGGTGAGCCCCACATGCAATCACATGTGTTTTCATGAGAGGGAGGCAAAGAGAATTTACACACACAAAGAGGAAAAGGGAATGGGACTCATGGAGAGGAAGGTTAGCGTGCTCAGCACCGACAGCTGGAAGAGGCGAGGAATGGGTTCTTCTCTGGAGCCTCTGGAGGGAGGCACCATTTCAGACTCCTGGCCTTCAGAATGGGGAGACAAACATTTCTGTTATCTTTTAATCCACCTATTTTGTCATAATTTATTACAGTAATCACAGGAACCCAATAAACACACACACACACACACACACACACACACACACACACAACTGAAGCATAAATGGCTGCTATATTCAAGACACTAAATTCAGAGAAGCACATAACCCAAAACTATTTTTTTAATGATTAATACATAAAAGTATTAAAGTGTCAAATTTTTGTAATTACTCAAGAAATTTATATAAGCTTAGAAGTGGGTTAGATGGTAAGCAATAAATTGTTTTATTACTGATATTTCTAGTTAGAAAATTAACTTTTAAGGCTACTTGCACTGTTATTTGCTCATTGTTTTCTTGTCTGGGTGAGAATGACATAAAATCAATGAAGTGCTTGTTTTAGTTGCCAAAAGCCTAATGTGAGGGAATAAAATCTATTTACCATAATGTTGAAACTTTTTCCAATGTGGAACTTTTATTTTTAAGCCATGTTAAGTGCCTATGAAAGAAAAAATCTGGTTTAGAGGAAGAAAACAATGTTATTTTGTATCTAACTATTCATTAACATGAAAACAGTCACTACAGAAGGCTAAATAATTTTTTTGCAAGAAACATGTAGTAAAGGATATTTTGGGGAACCCTGGACCACCCTCAAGTTTTAGAATGTGCTAGAAGGACTCAGAGATCACTGAAAGTTGTCATATGATGGTTACAATTTACCGCAGTGAAAGGACACAGGCCAAAATGAGCCAATGGGAGAGACGCAAGGGAGAGTGTCCAGGAAAGTTCTACATGTGGAATTTCCAATTGTCCTCTCTCCGTGAGGTCATGGACGAGGTTAAATTCCCATCAATTATGTGTGATAGTGTATATGGACTATTGCCAACCAGTCAAGTATACCAGAACCTTGGATTCCAGTTTTTGGGGCTTGGTTTCCTAAATGTAGTTGGCCACCTACATGCCGACCTCAGTCTCTAGCCATCACCCTAAATCACACTGCTCCTGTCTGACAGCCCAAAGGCCCCAGGTAAACAAAGACAGGATGATTAGGAACGGCATTCCAACACCTTGGAGATTATCTTTAAGGACCCCAGGACCTCTCTTTGGATAAGAATTATTTACCACAGATCTGATTTTTCTAATACTACACAAGTTCTGTATTTTGATTATTGCAAAAACAAGGTCGTATTCCAATTCTATTAATATTTATCCAATGTTAAGCTCTTCTTTCTTCCTCCTCTTCTAATAGGCCACAGAATGCACAATTCAAAATGGAACACCAGCTTCTAAATGCTAATTTGGGATTTAAAAACTCATGTGTATTTTTAAAACACGTTTTCCATTCATAGTATGTAGCACATACACTGTGCTAGAAGTTCACATCCATACAAAGAAACTGAATTTTTAAAATATCTGTTTAGATAGATTCCCTAGTCAGAACCACAGTTTCTCAAAATATTGTTATTCAGTCAGGTGGACATTAATGTGATAGGATGAAATGTTCAAAAATAAGTACTTTTTAATACGCATCTCATCTTGTCAATGCACCTTTTAAATATTAAGCCCAGCTTTAACAGAGAAAGTAAATCCTGCTACAGTAAAGACTATGTGAAAATATTTTAGAAAACCTAACTTTTCGTCAGTTGATTCCGACAATGTTTTTTAAAGTAAAAATAAATAAATAAGCAAGCATGAAAGAGATAAATGGTCCAAGTACAGGAGCCACAAAGGTAGTGCGACAGAGTATAATTGTGCCCATCTGTAGAAATTTCTGATGAAATAAAAGGCAAGCACAGTTGTAACAGGGAAGGTACACTGTGTCCAAGTGTTTTTATTTTGAGATGATTTGTCTAGTCCTAAATATAAGTCACAACCAAGACTTGGAATAAATTCTATCAGTAGAAAGTGTTAGATGATTTATTTTACAATTATAAACTCAATTCTCAGTTTGAAAACTTTAAAATGATTCATGAAATATACTGTTCCTTCTATGATGAGTATTATATTGATAAAATGATGTTGAGTAGCACTTTTTCTAGGTAATCAAAGTTATCATCTCCTTTTCACTTTGAATATTTCTAAGCCTCAGGCAAAAATAGCATCAATCAGTAATGACCACTCTATATTACATTCTCCTCTGATTTTGAGGACGAG
>NW_005876891.1:0-9309 GCF_000147115.1 Myotis lucifugus | reverse complement strand
GCTCATAATATGGCTGTGAGCACAGTGGCAGTGGTGGGAGCCTCTCCTGCCTCCTCCACAGCACTAGAATGTCCGACTGTGGCTTAGACCGGCTCCCCACAGCCGCCCTAAGCCACAATCGAACATCCTCCGAGGGCTCCCGGGCTGCCAGAGGGATCTGACTGCCAGCTTAGGCCTGATCCCCCAGGGAGCGGGCCTAAGTTGGCAGGTGGATATCCCCTAAGGGGTCCCAGACTGTGAGAGGGCGCAGGCCGGGCTGAGGAAACCCCCGAGTGCATGAATTTCCGTGCACCCAGCCTCTGGTATTAAATAAACAACTGTATTTATAAGTCATTCTGCCATTGTGCAGCCATCACAAGGCATTTCAGAACCATATTCCCACCGGGGGCTCAAACAAATGCTTCATGTGTCAGCATGCCTGGGAGCCACTTCTTCCCCAGCTCCAGTGAAATCTGTGTGAGCAACATCGATACTCAGAAACCAATGCTAAGAAAGAAATACAACATGAAAATGTAACACCATTCAGAAAATAAGTTCAAAATAATCCAATTAATGTTTCCCATTTGCCTTCTGGACCCAAGTTTTGTATTTGTCTCTCTTTTTAAATGAAAACTTACATAAATAAGCACTGAAATATCAAAGATGACTTGGCAAGTGACCAGACATTCACACACTAAGTTTAAAGAACGGAGCCTCCTGTGTATGGCTGAGCCACCTCAGTGAGTCTGTAACTCTTCCCACGAGAATGCGCTGGGGTTTTCATTGACATCATTCCTTACGGGTAAGAAAGTGAAGCCTCGATGCAGTTAAGACAGCTGCCCAGTCCCCCTGCTAATCCAGCTTGAAGCCTGGGTTAAAACCCCAGGTCTCACTCTGCATTCGAGCTCTTAAGCATCTCCGTTCTTTGCAGGAAAACATGCTCCAGACTCCGCAGGGGGCTCTCTGAAGATGTAAACATTATAACAGCAAGAGACTGCAGAAATAATGTCAGTCATGGTCTCTTGAGCCAGATATCCCTGAAAATGGGAGCAAGGAACTCAGAAAAAGCAGTGCACTTATTTCTTCCAGTGAAGACAGAAGAGAAAAGTGGGCCAGTGATGGTCCACGAGCAAAGGCTGCATCACACACAACAAAGGCTCCCTGAGTTGGCATTTATAGTCAGTGTCCTCTCATGCCTGTTTCCCATTTCTCAGCTTTTAAAAGCCGACTCGGTTGAAAGGCTCTGAAACTGGACACTGATGCTTACAGATTATGCAACAGAGAAAAATCAATCTCATGACGGAGACTTGGTCTTAGTTTCAGAATAATCCGGCATAATTCTAGAAATTTCCAGAAAGTTTGTGGACCACAGACTCTTCTGTCTAGGGACATCCACAAGAAGAGGGTTGGTCTTCCTCTCACAACACTCATCGCTGTAGCCCTGGGACAGTGCCCTGAATAACGGCCCCCTCAAAGAGGTCACATCCCAGTCCCCAAAGCCTTTCCATTTGCTACTTCATGTGGCAAAAGGAACTTTGCAGATGTGATCACGTCACGATTTCCAGGTGAAGACACTATCCTGGATTATGCAGGTGGGTCCCATGCCAGGTCAGAGGCAAAGGCATGCAATGGAAGCAGAGGTCCCAGATGGAGAGACTTGACGATTTGAAGCTGCTGGTTTTGAAGATGGAGAGGTGGCAACAAGCCAAGGAATGCAGGAGGCCCAGCCACTAGAAAAGACAAGGAACCGGATTCTCCCCAGAGCCTCCAGGAGGAACTCAGCCCTGCTGATGCCAGGACTTCTGAGTCCAGAGCATAAGATGATAGATCTTCGTTGTTTTAGGTCACTAACCCCGTGGTGATGTTCATAGCAGGGACAGCACCTGGTAAGACACCTGGTCACAGGATAGCTGTGGAAGCTTCGGAGCCTCTCTCAGCCTCCATTTCCCCCTCCATTAAGGGGAGATATTCCTCCTCCACAGGATAATCATGAAGGTAAAATAGACAAGGCAGGCATCAACCAAAGTCCATTCCCTCCCTGACTGTCCCAGCAGGCGCTCATGACAAAGGGCCCCCGCCCCTCCAGGCAACCTCGCTTTCTTCTCCGCAGCTGGGCTTCTAGTGAAAGTGCCCGCAACACTCCTGAACTGTGTCTCGTTTACTGGAACGATTTCAGTGAAGTCTGCCCGTTTATTTTCCATTTGGGCAACCCTACATCGGGAACCCATATGAGAAAGCTGGCGATGGGTTTGTGCAAATAAAATAATGGGACGCTAACAGCTTATTGCATGTAAGAGAACACTCACGCCCCATAAACACTGGCAGCTGGGCACTGAACATCGGTGCAAAGCCACGAGACTTAACTCAGCAGTTGGACACCAGGCAGCGTGCTGGGGAGCACAATGCAAGTCTGGAGCTGAAGCCACGCAGAGACACGGCTTTGCCAGCAGTGACCCTTTGGCACCCTGGGAACCTCTTCCTGCACCCGCCGGTCCTCGGGCATCTGTGCTAAGCCTTCGGGAGCAATTAAGATTGCATGGCTTTTTGTCCCTGCCTCCAATTTATGGTCCCCCAGTAGCCAGTTTCGCGACAAGCTCCGCTCTGGTGGCTACAAGCTCACACCCGGTGAAAGCTGACAAACAGCCGCGGAAACTCCTTGCCACCACGCTGATTCCCTCCCAAGGCTGCGTGCGCTTTAATGTACACCCACCGCGCTGCCATTCCAAGTGGGAACGCGTCCCAGGGTCTGCGGAACAGTTTATTCCTCGGCTCTTCTCTCTGATAACTGCTTTTGTGATCCTATTAGCCAGAGGCAGGCAGACTGCGAAGCCATTCTCACAATGTTATACCCTTGCATCTTCTATTTGTGAAAACGGTTTTCACTCCCTTTGTGTGTGTGTGTGTGGGGGGGGGGGGGGGTTATTATCGATTAAGACACCTCCGCAGCAAAAATGCAAAGAGGCCACAATTTGACGTCAGGCCGGGATAATAATATCATCTGGAAGTTACAAATAAAGTTATACATAACCTCATGGATAAGGAACTGAGATTGCTAATCATCTCCTGGGAGTTGTGTTCTCCGTGGCTTGGGCTGGAGGGAAGCCATGACTCAGTCCTCACCGGTGGCATTTCAGTCTGCTTTGATTTGGGCTGACAGGTTCACCGTTGTGGTGATAACAAAAGCCTTGCAATTTCAAAGCCATGAAATCCTCTGTTGATAGGACCTGGGAAGCCGCAACCTCAGGATCTGATTGTGCTACAAACAAGTTCGCTCTCCAAAAAAACAGCCAGAAACCCAGATGCTGCAAATGCCCACCGATCAGCCCTGTCACCGCTGAACTCCCGTCTGCAGGGTAATGAAGCTGTAATTAAATGCGCGGCCCCACTTCCAGCAACAGAGCACACAGTTTAAACGCCCTCCGCTGGGACTGGCAGTCACGTGTCCTGGGGGGGGGGGGGCGGATTTGGATTGATTTTGATTCACTATGTAAACAAGTAAATGAAATAATCCACTTGAGAAGAAAACTGGCAGAAGGAGCGAACAGCCGAGCGAAAAGCCCTGCTCAGCCCCACACCCGGTCTCAATGAAATCTGCATCGCGTATGGCTGCTCAAGATCAAGTCCACCCATAAAGGATAGGCTGCCGCGGAGGAAACACCCTGAGAACAGGATCTCAGATTCTCAAGAAATGGATGGTGAAGGAGAGCAGGTTTTAAACGGACAGATTTGGGACCACAGCAACTTCTCCCTGCGCCCAGGAACGTACTTACAGGCGCGCACCTGCATCCGAGTGCGCATGCGCCTGTGTGCGTGTCCCTTCCCTTTGGGCTCAGAGAGCTTGGGGTGAGCCTGGGATTTGGCTTGGAGTCCCGCTGCCCAGTCTGGAAATCAAGCTTCCTCTCCCTGACCTCGTATTTTGGCTCACACATTCGTATCGCAATGTCCCCACGCCTGCTGCTTCTAGCTCCAAAATGCAAGTGTTTTTGGAAACACCATATGAACAGATTTGTGTCATTAATTATAAAAGGACACAGTAATAGGAGCGATCACTCCGAGCATCATGTGCCAGGCTCCGTTCTGAAGGCTTGGTGTGCGCAATTCATCCTCATAACAACCTGACAAGGCAGGTCGGCCTCTGGTTGCACCTACTCCAAGAGCCTCGGCTACGTAGCTCTCTGAATGCTCTGCGCCCAGCATGCCGTCCATCCCCCCTTACCACGGCCAGAACCAGGTTTCACCAGTACCTGTCATCTCTTTATTGTCTTGTCTCTCTCTGCCTGTGACACCAACGTTCCTGGATGCCACAGACTTCTTTTATTTACTGAGTATTTGTCGACTCTGGTGGCTCCAAAATGCATAGTAACTCGCCAAAGGTGGACTTCTTCACAGCAGATCTAGGATCCGAATGTGAGTCCATCTGAACCGAGGCCTGAATCCTGCTGCCGCTGCACGCAGTTATGCTCTTAATAAATAAGGCTGTAAAACAGTCAAGAAGCAAGATTTCAAAAGGCCACGTTCTGTATTCAGCTGGTCTTCTCCACCTCTCTCTCTCTCTCTCTCTCTCTCTCTCTCTCTCTCTCTCTCTCTGGATAACGAGAAAGAAATACATACGTTTCTTATTCCCTCTTTTGCCATTTTCACCTCCTGCCCATATAAAATCCAAATCAGCGAGTCACAGATTGTCAGAAGACTAGAAAGGGCACCCCCAACTACGTTAGGTTTCCTCGAAGATTCAGTCTAGGACATTTATTCCAGATAACGAATCAGCAAGATGGGTCCACAAGCTCACTGAAATCCTCCCTGCCCGGGGGCTCTGAGGGACTGTGATAACAGAGGGGCAAATTGATTTTTAAATGGAAATAGACAAACAATGCTTAATGTGTGTGGAGAAATTCAAGACCCTTTGATGGGAAGAAGGGCTTCTCAATATTGCCAGATACAAAAGCGTTTTAAAGCCAGTCTTAAAAATACCACAAAATAGCTTTCTCAGGACAGTCTGCATTTAAGGGAAATATATAATCATATAATAGAGAGTGGTACCTGCCAGTGCTCAGACCCCATCAATAGATATCAGAGGCCTGAGAGGACCAGACGCACAACATTGGTCAAGAAGGTGTTGCCTGCATGTTTGTGTGATGCTGCAGTTCCTGCTGCCACTAGGGATGAACCAACCATCACAGTAACATCCAGAAAATTTAGAGCAGCTTGCCAGGCACTGGGTGAAGTCTTTTACGTGTACTATCTCGTTAAATCAGGCCACCAATGTTATAAACACACACCTCAGAACTGGGAACAGAATTTCATTCTCGTGAATGCTGCTGATGCACTTCCTGGCAGTCACACAGAATTATGTGATTCTGAGTGGCAGGCATCTGAAAGAGCTATTCGTCTTATGTCACTATTTCTGATAAACTTATAATTTTTAAGAGTAGTGTTTTTAAATTAAAAAAGAGAGAGAGAGAGAGAAACAGGCATGATAAGAAGTACTGCCCCTGGGAATGTGTAACTAGCCCTTTTCCTAACTCACAGGACTGCCACACGACCTCCAGGGCGGGACAGAGCACAGCTGTTTCAGGAAATGAGAGGGAGGGGGACATCCCTGTGGCTGAAACACAGACCTCTCAAGGCTTACTTTTTACATTGCCTTGGTTTTCTCCCCGGGTTCACCAAAAGGATGGGTTTATACCGTGTCCTCAAAGAAGTTCTGTTTGACTGATGCCCTATACATGGCTGATTGAGATCACATTAGGGGTACATTGGAAAAGTATCCTGCTAAGCAAATCTGATTTATAATGCATTTGAATCTGAGTGAACTTGATCAAAGAACCCTCTGGTTGAACCCTTAACTGAAAGATTTCAAAGAACGTCTCCGAAAATATCTCCCCCAGCTATCAAACCACTTTCACAGGAAGCCAATGTCACCAGGAAGTTGGTGTCAATGTTTAGCAGAAGCCTCACTAACGGGATAGTAATGAGGGAGAAGCTAGGTTGCAGCCAAGCCTTTGCACTTTTGGCCAAAGCACCAGGGGAGATCCTTGACTTAGACAAAACACGCTCCACAGACTCTTACCGCAGACACAGGATCAGATTAGTTATAGGGGAACCTGAAAATCTATTTCTGATGGGAGCTCTTTCTGAGGAAACCTTGATTTAAAACACATTACACACACATGCGCACACAAGTCTACCTGAAACCTTCCTGCGGTCTCATTGAGATTCACCTCTTCCCATTTTCTGAAAATACACACACTACTTCATTAACACCAGAAGGCTCTCTCTTGACCTGTTTGTGGAGAAACAGGCATTCTGTGTCGTGCGAACACCAGCCTTGCCCTGCGTCATCTCACAGAGCCAGATGGCCATCCAGGGCATCAATCAATCATCTTTCCTCGCTTGGGTTTCACGTTCCTTTCCAGACTTCCCCCAGCGTCGCCAACATCTCTGCTTCCAGGTCCGGCTGCAGGAAGGGGGGTGTGGGTCACCACCCTCTAAGCCGTTCCCAGGGGCACCTGGAGTGTGGCAGACTCCACAGGGATCCTGGGCTCCCACTTCCTCTTCCACAATGAGTTCTCTACTTTAGAGGCAAATGAATGAAGGAGCAGGGGTGTGTGCGCAGTGGACGTTTAACAGGACATGGGTTTATCGACACACACTCCAATTATTGTCAAGTTGTCTGCACAGCATATGTACACGACTATGTATGTGTGTACATCTGTGGCTATACACGGGCATATACATACAGATAACTTTATGTTATTATTTTTCATATAGATAACTTTATACATACACATTTCCCTTTAGAAAAATGAAGAACATGCATGAGCTTTTTAAAGTGTTGAAAGTCATATTCGATAACATCTCTGCTCAACACCCTCAGGAAACCTCACATTTCATTCAGAATGAAATTCAAAATCCAGGGTCCACAAAGTCCTATATAATCCTGACAATCCCCTCCTTTACCTCACCAACTCCCTTTCCTACCATTTCCCCGTGCCCTGCTTCCTTAAGGCCATTCTGGATCCCTCACTGTTCCTCAAGCACATTCCTCCCACTCCTACCTCAGTCCCTTTGCACATGCTGCTCCCTGGAATGTGCTTTCTCCCAGAGGAATGCCTGGCTCACACCCTCAGCTCCCTGCCAAGTATTTCTATCACACTGGTTCCCCTGGCCATCTCGTCTCATCCTCTGAATTTCCCTGCCTAGCCTGTAACCCCCTGACACATTATTTTGTGTATCATTTATTGCCCGTATCTATCCCATTCTAATGATTTCTCCACAACTACAGGAACTGTTTCTTCCTCAGACTCAGGGCTCTAGAGCCCTCGTGCCCAGAACAGTGTTGTCAGGATCTGACATGTTGGTTGAATAAATGAGGCTGGTCTGATCCCATTGGACTGGACTGCTGCCCATCACAAAGCTTAGAGCTGGGAGGGACTTAGAAATGGTGATTCTTCAATCCTTCCTCCCCACTAGCCAGGGGGCAAGACCACACCCAACATACCACACAGGTGAACCCAAGCCCTGAAATCCGAGTCAGGAGAAGCATTCAAAACCAGGGCAGGCAGCTCAGAGACCCAGCCTCTGGCAAAGGGCCCTGTCAGCACAGCCAGTGGGGAAGGTTCTAGATGCCAGATCTTTAGCAAGCAGGGCAGGGAGGTGGTCAGAGCTGGAACCAGGGCCCCAGTGTCCAGTGAGGAGAAGCAAGCAGGGCCGGTGGCAGGTGGCTGCCTGCTGCTCTGTAACGGGAACTTACTCCTGCTTCTCAGGCTTGGCATCTCTCTGGACAGGTTGGCTGAAACCTTCAGAACCTAGACCCATCTATAATAATAAAAGGGTAATATGCTAATTAGACTGGACGTCATTCCAGACATCATTCCTGACAAAGCCAGGGCAGGAGGGAAGCCAGCCCGGGTCCTGGGTGCTGGAGAGAAGCCAGTGCCAGCAGCCGGGTGAAGGAAGGCCTACTCTTGCACAAATTTTCATGCATCAGGCCTCTAGTTAATAATAAAATCCTAGAGCCTAGAAGTCAACGTCCACCAGCTACTTGCAGACCGGATGGCGTCTCTCAGACAAAGCCCAAGCAAAGCCATACAGGCCGTGCTGGAGCTCACAGGGCAGAACGTGGCCGGAGGGGACATCGCCACCTGGGCCCCAGCTGACTGCCCAGCAGGACCTGTTGGGAAGAGGACTAGCAGGCAGGCGTCTGTGGAGCTGATGCTCAAAGTAGGTCCCCTACCCTGTCCCTGTTGCCCTCCCCCATGTCTCTAGCCCACCCAGGGCCCAGGAACAGCCCTTGCCCCACTTTCAAGGGCGGCATCCAGCAGGTTTACCAGCAACAAGTGCACAGCATCTCCCTCCAGGAATCAGCAGGGAGAGTGGACAGATGGAGAGATGGCGCCAGCGAGGGGCCAGTGAAGGGAAAGAAATGCACCAGGAAAGAGTGTTTATTCCCGTGAGACAAGGCAGATTCTGAGAGCACAGGTAGAGGAAACAGGACCGGACCAGAGGCAAGAAGAAGGAGCCGGAATGAAGGGAAAGACCTGAAACTCCAGCCAGGGCTGACAAGGGGCTCCTAATGCTGGGTCCCCTTCAACATCGGCTTTGGGGGTTGGGGAAATCTGCATGGAGACGCCCTCTGTGGGGTCAAAGACATAAGTGAAAATTGTAAACCCTGCCCATGGGTGGCCCCTGCTCGCCTCCCTTCCCAATTCCTCTCACCCTCTCAGCCCTGGGGTGTCCCTGTGACTGTCCACAAACAGCCATCCACCTCCGGGGCCAGGCTAAAGGAAGGATTGCAGACATGTTCTGCATTTTATTCCTTACAGCAGGTCTTTCTACCTAAATGCCATGTCTTGGGAAGCTGGAGTGGAAGCCACCGCTTAGTTTTTCTGCTCTCTCCCTGCAGTCAGTCCTCCAGCATCTGATGGCTGGTGCTTCCGCCCGTGCTCTGTCGCCTGTGGCTCTGCCTCTACAGAGGACGCTGGAACCCCTGTGTACAGTTTGCATAGCAACTGCCACGGAATTAAATGGTGTGAGATCCGCGTGGCAGGAGCCCTGGCAAGTGCCACAGATAAATAAAAAGGAGAGGTGTGCACACCTTTATTTTGTGAGTTATAAACCCAGGCGTGGGCAGGAATCAGAGAACCCAGCAGCCATCATGAAACAAAAAGTTGCTGTTTTTTGCTGTCCCTTTCCCTTTTTCCAAATGAGTACGTCGCCACCTGGTGGGAAATCTCTGAATCGCCACCAGCAATTTCAGAAATAACCCAGAGATGGAATTTACCTGGTAAACACAAACCTGGCCACAGAGGAGGTCGTTGTCCGCGGCCG